>NC_045545.1:97828214-97960714 GCF_009769535.1 Thamnophis elegans | reverse complement strand
AGAGAAAGGAGTGGAAAGGGGAGAGGGGAGAAGGAGAGAGGAGGGAAGTAGAGAAGAGAAGGATGACAGAGGAAAGAAAGGAGGTAGGGAAGAGGAGAGAAAGGAGTGGAAAGGAGGAGAGGAGAAGGAGAGAGGAAGGGAAAGTAGAGAAGAGGATGACAGAGGGAAGAAAGGAGGTAGGGAAGAAGAGGAGAGAAAGGAGGAGTGGGAAGGGGAGAGAAGAGAAGGAGAGAGGAAGAGTGGGAAGTAGAGGAGGGAGGTAAGGGAAGAAGAGAGGGATAGGAGAGAGGGTAGAGGGGGGGAAGAGGAGGAGAGAAAGGAAGAGTGGAAAGGGGAGAGAGAAGGAGAGAGGAAGGGGAAGTAGAGAAGAGAAGGATGACAGAGGGAAGAAAGGAGGTAGGGAAGAGGAGGAGAGAAAGGAGGAGTGGAAAGGGGAGAGAGAAGGAGAGAGGAAGAGGAAGTAGAGAAGAGGACGATAGAGGGAAGAAAGGAGGTAGGGAGGGGAGGAGAGAAAGGAGGAGTGGAAAGGAGAAGGAGAGAGGAAGGGGAAGTAGAGAAGGATGACAGAGGGCAGAAAGGAGGTAGAGGAGGGGAGGAGAGAGGGAGGAGAGAGGGAGAAGAAAGTGATGTATAAGGTACAAATCTGGTATACGGAGAGCAGAAGAGCCAATAATTGGTTTTTGGGAGTTGATGGCAAGACGAATTGATGTAAACATTTAATAATACAACGCCATGTTGCCTATATGTAATAGTAGACATGGGGTTCTATGTTATGAAAATGAAAAAAAATAAAAATGTGCCTCTGTGTGTTTGTGCATAAAAAGAATCCAACGTGGTGAAGACTTTTCCTAGCTAGACCCTTCATTGCAGGATGGGATTTGGGGTGCAGGCTGGTTCCCCCTCCCACTGCCCAGCCACATTGGGGAAGGGGCCCCATCCCAGCAGCAGCCTCCCTGATCCCATGTGGAGCCCCAGGCGGTCCCGCTGAGCTCCCCGCTGCACCCCCACAGACAGACAGTCTCCCTTCTTTCCGCCCCCCTTTCCATAGCTCCCCGGAAGTGGAGGCTGCAGTGGCTGAGTCACCCCGAACAGGATGCGCAGAGGGAGCTGGGCCTGGCAGGGTGCCCGGTGCCCTTCTGCCTCTGCTCTGCTCACAAACCCGGGAGCTTCGCCCGCAGCTGCAGCTGCCCGGTTGCACAAGCCGCCCCCCCCCCCCCGCTGATGCAACCGGCGGCTTTTTTTTCCTTTTGCAAAAGCTCCCTCTGCTTCCTAACGCCCAGCCCAGCGTGGCACGCTGGCGTTCCCCAGCTGCTGCGTTGCAAAACCACCCGGAGTCCTTCCCACCAAGAAAGGGGGGAAATCTTTGTAGCTCAGAGTTGAGATGTGGGGAGGGGTCCTGGGTGCCCTCTGAGCTTGCTTGTTTTCGTGCAGACGTTTCATAACCCAACTAGGTAACATCATCAGTACTACAAGGGAGTGAAGTTTGTGGAGTGGAGCAGAAGGAAGAGGAGGCATGGAGGAGGAGGAGGAGGAGGAGGGGAGGAGGAAGTTGACTGTGGGGGTCCTTGGTGTTCTCTGAGCTTGGTGGTTTTCTTTCAGACATTTCATGACCCCACTAGGGAACATTATCAGTGCTAAAAGGGAGCAGGGTTGGAGGAGGAGGAGGAGTAGGCCTTGTGGGGACCTCGGTGCTCTCTGAGCTTGGTGGTTTCCTTGCAGACATTTCATGACCCAACTGGGTAACATCATCAGTGCTGGACCTTTCCACATTGCCCTGTCCAACCGAAGGACCCTCGGACTCTCCCAGAGTGGAGCTGGGCAGAAAAGACACGAGCAGCTTAAATTTGGCCGAACCCCTGATTTCCTCTAACACGGTGTAGGTTTCCAAAGCAAGCTGGCAGGCTGGTGTCTGTGCGCGCATGTGCTCACACACACAGACACAACCACACAGAGCCTTCCCCACAGGCCAGCTGGGGAATTGGGCAACAGGAAGGCCACAGGAAACAGCTGCAACCCTTTCCAAAAGTCTCTGGAAGAATTGCCACCAGACGGGTTTGAAATTAGCCTGGGTTGGATGTTTATCTATCTATCTATCTATCTATCTATCTATCTATCTATCTATCTATCTATCTATCTATCTATCTATCTATCTATCTATCTATCTATCTATCTATCTCTCTATCTCTCTCTCTCTCTCTCTCTCTCTATCTATCTATCTATCTATCTCTATCTATCTATCTCTATCTTTATCTATCTATCTATCTATCTATCTACCTAACTACCTGTCTCTATCTATCTATCTATCTATCTATCTATCTATCTATCTATCTATCTATCTATCTATCTATCTATCTATCTCTATCTATCTCTATCTATCTATCTATCTATCTATCTATCTCTATCTTTATCTATCTATCTATCTATCTATCTACCTACCTGTCTCTATCTATCTATCTATCTATCTATCTATCTATCTATCTATCTATCTGTATCTCTATCTATCTATCTCTATCTATCTCTATCTATCTATCTATCTCTATCTATCTATCTATCTATCTATCTATCTATCTCTCTCTCTCTATCTTTATCTATCTATCTATCTATCTATCTATCTGTATCTCTATCTATCTCTATCTTTATCTATCTATCTATCTACCTACCTACCTACCTACCTACCTACCTACTTACCTGTCTATCTATCTATCTATCTATCTATCTATCTATCTATCTATCTATCTATCTATCTCTATCTATCTATCTATCTATCTATCTATCTATCTATCAATCTATCTATCTATCATATCTAATCTATCTATCTATCTATCTATCTATCTATCTATCTATCTATATCTGTCTATCTATCGTATCTAATTTATCATCTGCCAGTTATCTATCTATCTATCTATCTATCTATCTATCTATCTATCTATCTATCTATCTATCTATCCATCCATCCATCCATCCATCCATCCATCTATCTATCTATCATCTATCTATCTCTCTTCTCTATCTATCGTATCTAATTTATCATCTGCCAGTTATCTATCTATCTATCTATCTATCTATCCATCCATCCATCCATCCATCCATCCATCCATCCATCCATCCATCCATCTATCTATCTATCATCTATCTATCTCTCTTCTCTCTCTCTCGCTCTCATCTATCACCTATTATCTATCTACAGAAATCTAGAATTCTATCTTATCATCTATCTATATCTCTCCATCCATGTAATCCATCACTTTTCTCTATATGTTTCTGTCTGTCTGTCTATCTCTCTATCTCTAAGACACTGGCTTTGTCTGCATACCAGCTGGGCCTTTTCGGCTTTGAACAATGAGTGGGGGGGGGCTCCCCTCCCCTCTCTTTCTCTGAATCCACTTGGCAAAGAAGGCCAAAGGACCTTAATCAATCAGAATAGAGCTGGAAAAGGGACCTTGGAGGTTTTCTAGTCCAACCCCCTGCTCAAACAGGAGATCATATCCTTTTCAGACAAATGGATGTCCAGTCTCTTCTTAAAAACCTCCAGTGATGGAGCATGCACAGTTTCTGGTGGCAAGCAGTTCCACTGGTTGATTGTTCCAGGTTGCTTCTCTCCTTGATTATTTTCCATCCATTGCTTCTGGTCTTGTCTTCTGCTGCATTGGAGCATAGGTGGACCCCCTCTTCTTTGGGGCAGCCCCTCAAATAATGGAAGGCAGCACTCATGTCTCCCCTGGTCCTTTTCTCTAGAACTGCCCAGAGCCAAATCCTGCAGCCTTTCTGCGTATGTTTTAGCCTCCAGTCCCCTAATCCTCTTAGTTTCTCTTCTCTGTTTTTTTTCCAAAGCCCCAACATCTTTTTTGTAATGTGGTATACTAAGGATTTATAAAGTGGTCTAATATTTCATGTGATTTTGATTCTGTGCCTATGTTGATACAATCAAGGATTGTATTCATTTTTTTTGGCTGCTGCTACACAGGGCTGCCTCATATTTAAGGAAATACATATTTCTTTAAATGATGTGTGTGTGTGTTGCATTTGTGCTGATAAATAAATAAAGGGAGACTAGTATAGATCTATTTCAAGCTATTTAGCTCTCATCAGCTAGCCATACCCTTGCTGGGAATCGAACCTGGGCTGTATTACATATTAGGCACTAATATTAGCTACAGGCTCTCCTCCTTTATCAGCTAAGCCAGGGAAATAGGTATTTATTGTGTCACAACTCCTGGTATGCCAAATATGGGAGGGAGCAGCATGTCCCATAGATAGATAGATAGATAGATAGATAGATAGATAGATAGATAGATAGATAGATAGATAGATAGATAGATGACAGACAGACAGATATAAGAAAAGATAGATAGATAGATAGATAGATAGATAGATAGATAGATATAAGAAAAGATAGATAGATAGATAGATAGATGATAGATAGATAGATAGATAGATAGATAGATATAAGAAAAGATAGATAGATGATAGATAGACAGATAGACAGACAGACAGACAGATAGATATATAAGAAAAGATAGATAGATAGATAGATAGATAGATAGATAGATGATAGATAGATAGATGATAGATAGATGATAGATGATAGATAGATAGATAGATAGATAGATGATAGATAGATAGACAGACAGACAGACAGACAGACAGATAGATAGATAGATATAAGAAAAGATAGATAGATGATAGATAGATAGATAGATAGATAGATAGATAGATAGATAGATAGATAGATATAAGAAAATATAGATAGATAGATAGATAGATAGATGATAGATAGATAGATAGATAGACAGATAGATAGATAGATAGACAGATAGATAGATAGACAGATAGATAGATATAAGAAAAGATAGATAGATAGATAGATAGATAGATGATAGATAGATGATAGATAGATGATAGATAGATATAGATATAGATATAGATATAGATATAGATATAGATATAGATATAGATATAGATATAGATATAGATATAGATATAGATATAGATATAGATATAGATATATTCTCTCTCTCTCTCTCTCTCTCTCTCTCTCTCTCTCTCTCTCTCTCTCTGTGTGTGTGTGTGTGTCTGTACACCCTCCTTGCATTTCTCCCCCCCCCAAACCTGCAAAACTATCTTGGGGTGCTTTATAAAGAAAACGCCTGCTATTCTATTTTCCCTGAGAAACTGAGGCCTTCTATAATGTCTCCTATAATTGATGGACTTAACTCTAATTAGCTCACTTAAGGATATAATTCTGCCCCTGTTTACTCAGCAATCAGTCCCTTACGTAGCAACCAACTTTTCTTCTTCCGAAGCAATTAAAGTTTCAGGTGCAGAAGAGGATGGGTGAAGCACAGCCAGTCCTTGATTTACCACCACGAATGAGCCCCAATTTTCTGCTGCCAAGGGAGAGACATTTGTCAAGTGGGTTTTGCCCCATTTTACCCCCTTTCCTGCCAGAGATGTTAAGTGAATCACTGCAGTTGATAGAATGGAATGGAACGGAACAGAATAGAATAATGGAATTAGAATAGAACAGAACAGAACAAAACAGAACATGGAATAGAATAGTAAATAGTAGAAAGTGGAATAGAATAGAATGGAATGGAATAGAATTTAAGAATAGAATAGAATAGAATGGAATGGAATGGCATGGAATGGAACAGAATAGAACAAAACATGGAATAGAATAGTAAATAGAATAGAGAAGAATGTGAAATAGAATAGAAAGAATGGAATAGAATAGAATAGAATTTAATAATATTATAGAATAGAATAGAATGGAATGGAATGGAATGGAATGGAACAGAATAGAACAAAACATGGAATAGAATAGTAAATAGAATAGAGAAGAATGTGGAATAGAATAGAAAGAATGGAATGGAATAGAATAGAATAGAATTTAATAATATTATAGAATAGAATAGAATAGAATAGAATAATAGATGAGAAGAGAAGAGACCTTGCAGGTCATCTAGTCCAACCCCCTACTCAAGTAGGAGACCTCACAGCATCCCATCCTATCCTATCCTATCCTGACAGATGACTGTCCAGTCTCTTCTTAAAACCTCCAGTAATGGAACGCCCATGATTTCTGGTGGCGAGCAGTTCCACTGGTTAATTGACCTCACTGTTAGGAAGTTTCTCCTTAATTCCACGTTGCTTCTCTCCTGGATTAGTTTAAATCTGTTGTTTCTGTTGCGAATTGACGACACCTTTACAGGTTATAGGTAGTCCTCGACTTACAGCCATTTATTTAGTGACCATTCAAAGTTGAATTCACAGCGCTGAAAAAAGTGGCTTATGACCATTTTTCACACTTACGACCATTGTGGCATTCCCCAATGGTCACGTGATCAAAACTCGCACATTTGGCAACAACTGACTCATATTTATGACGGTGGCCGCGTCCCCGGGGTCACCCTTCCGCGACCTCCTGACCAGCTAAGTCAGCGGGGAAGCGCCAGATTCACTTTACGACCGTGTGACTAGCTTTGCAACGGCACTGACTCGCTTCACCACGGTGGCAGGAAAGGTCGTAAAATCAGGCCGAATTCGCCGAACGAGGGTCCCGCTCAGCAACAGAACGCCAGGGGCCCCCGTTAGCGTTGTAAGCCGAGGACCTCCTTCCAAAGATTCGACAGCTTCCTCCGATTTGACCCACCCTGAACTCACGTTTTCCAACCTGGAGTTTAGCAACTCGGGAGATGCAACGTGTTGGAAATGGGACGCAGCTGTTTTCGTTTCGGTGGGGCTTAGCAAGCTGTATCAACCAAGGAGGCTTTTCGTGTGAAAAAAAGCAGCAGAAACAACAGCTGGAAAAAGAAATCTGAAAACCAGTTTAAAAAAAAACCCCCCAAAAACTGCAGGATTCCCAGGGATTCGATCCCAAATCTTGGCCAGAAAGGGACCCCTCACCCATAATCCCCTCCCAAGGAAAGCTTGCCAAGGCCACACGTCTGCACCAAGGAGGCTCAACCTTCTCAAATACCAAAGCAATTGCTTTCATCGGAATCAGAGTAGAACTGGAAGGGGCCTTGGAGGTCATCTAATCCAGCCCCCTGCTCAATCAGGGGACCCTAGGGCATTTCAATCAATCAAACCAATCAATCGGAATAGAGTTGGAAGGGACCTTGGAGGTCTTCTAGTCTAGCCCCCTGCTCAATCAGGAGATCCTAGACCAATTCAATCCATTAATCAATCAGAGTAGAACTGGAAGGGGCCTTGGAGGTCATCTAATCCAGCCCCCTGCTCAAGTAGAAGACCTTACACCCGTGATGGTGACACGATGGCACGCGGGCCACAAGTGGCATACAGAGCCCTCTCTGCGGGCACACCAGCCGTGGCACCCGTGCATGCACGCACCGTCTCCCGCCGACCAGCTGGTATCCGGGTCTCTGCCCCACATACAGGGGGCACATCCGGGGGATGCATGCACGCCTTCGCGGGGAGGCAGTGTGCGGGTGTGCGGGATGCTCACTTTGCATTTTGGGGTCGCACGCAGCACCCCTGCGCCCCGTTTTGGCTTCCAGGTTGGGGCAGGAGGACTTCCAAAACCAAAATGGGGTGGGGTGGGGGGGCGTGCAAAGCTGCGCATGACGCGTTTTCGGCCTGGAAGCCGTCCTGGACCAATCTGGAAGCCAAAAATGGGCGGGGGGCACGTGCAGTGGGGGAGTGCAGGGGTCATGCGTGTTGCACGGGCATGCACTGGGGGGGGGCACACGCATTGCATTATGGGTGCAGGCACACGACAACCAAAAGTTAAGCCCTCCCTGTCCAGTCTCTTCTTAAAAATCTCCAGTAATGAAGCCACTACAACTTCTGGTGGCAAGCAGTTCCACTGGTTAATTGTCCTTCCTTTTAGGAATCTGACCCCCTTCCTCTTTGTGAGGAAGCTTATTGGTAACTATGACTATCACCAAGAGCCGAGGTGGCGCAGTGGTTAGGGTGCAGTACTGCAGGCCACTTCATCTGACTGTTATCTGCAGTTCAGCGGTTCAAATCTCACCGGCTCAAGGTTGACTCAGCCTTCCATCCTTCCGAGGTGGGTGAAATGAGGACCCGGATTGTTGTTGGGGGCGATATGCTGACTCTGTAAACTGCTTAGAGAGGCCTGAAAGGCCTATGAAGCGGTATATAAGTCTAACTGCTATTGCTATTGCTATTTCATGTTTTTTATTTTTAATGAATGTATTCTATTCTCAAGGACAAATTCCTTGTGTGTCCAATCACACTTGGCCACTAAAGAATTCAATTCAATTCAATGCTATTCCATTCCATTCTCATTTCATTCTTATTCTTATTCAGATGAGCCGAGGTGGCACAGTGGTTAAATGCAGCACTGCAGGCTACTTCAGCTGACTGCAGTTCTGCAGTTCGGCTGTTCAAATCTCACCGGCTCAAGGTTGACTCAGCCTTCCATCCTTCCGAGGTGGGTGAAATGAGGACCCGGATTGTTGTTGGGGGCGATATGCTGACTCTGTAAACCGCTTAGAGAGGGCGGAAAGCCCTAGGAAGCGGTCTATAAGTCTAACTGCTATTGCTATTGCTATTCTATTCCCTTTTTCCCTTTTGTCTGTATTTCCCTTCCCTGATTTGAATTGTGAGCCGCCCTGAGTCCCCTTCGGGGGAAAAGGGCAGCATATAAATATAATAAAATAAAATCAATCAAATCAAATCAAATCAATTTTTCCATTCCCTATTTTTATACCCTATTCCATTCCATTCAATAGATTACTATTACCATGTACAGGTAAATATTAGGTTGAAAGATTATTATGTGCACAAAATATTATTATGTATAAGTACACGTAAATATTAGAAGTTGAAGGATTACTATGTGTACGTAAATAATATTCCAGGTTTCTTCTCTCCTGGATTAGTTATTACGGTTGATCCATTTTATCGTTAAAAACTCGACAGCGCTTTTAATATTTTCATTCTTTTTCTCTTGGATGGTAAGCTGCCCCAGAATCCCCTTACAGATAGTCCTCAACTTACAACAGAGGAAATCAAAGACCGAGGCAGCCTTTGAACCCCAATGGAGCACCTATGAAGTGACCATTCGGAGTTACAACGGCACTGAATCAAAAGGGACGTATTATCATTTTTTTCCACACTTATGACGGTTGCCATGACCCCAGGGTCACGCGGACCCGACAAGCAAAGTCAGTGGGGAAGCCAGACTCACTTAACAACCGTGTGACAATTTCACAAGTGCAGCGATTCACTTAGCAACGACGGCAAGAAAGGTGGTCAAATGAGGCAAAACTCATTCAACAACTGTCTTGCTTAGCAACGGAAACTTGGGGCTTGATTGTTGTCATAAGTCGAGGACTACATGTATCTACTGGTGAGATGGGTGGTAGGTAGAATAAATAATAATAATTATAATTTTTCAAAAAGGAGACAGGAAAAACTTGTACAAATGTAATCAATTACTAAAATAGAATATTTTTTATAAAAGGAGAAGGGAAACTGGTATAAATGTAATAAATTATAATAAAACCAAATAAATTGTATTTTTTGAAAAAGTGGACATGAAAATCATGCTCATATAAGTGTATTAAATAAAGTTAATTTAAAAATGAAAAGAAAAAATGAAATAAATAAAATCAAATAATAAAGTAAAATAAAATATAATATAGTAAATTAATTAAAATCAAATAATTAAAATAATAACAATAAATAAAATCAAACAATAATAAATAAAAATAAATAAAATCAAACAATAATAAATAAAAATAAATAAAAATAAATAAAAATAAATAAAAATAAATAAAAATAAATAAAAATAAATAAAAATAAATAAAAATAAAATAAAATAAATAAATAAAATAAAATAAAATAAATGAAATGAAATAAAATAAAATAAAATAAAATAAATAATAAATAAAATAAAATAAAATAAAATAAAATACAATAAAATACAATAAAATACAATAAAAAATAAAATAAAATACAATACAATAATAAAATACAATACAATAATAAAATACAATACAATAATAAAATAAAATAAAATAAAATAATGAAATAAAATAAAATAATAAAATAAAATAATGAAATAATAAAATAAAATAATGAAATAATGAAATAATGAAATAATGAAATAATGAAATAATAAAATAATAAAATAATAAAATAATAAAATAATAAATAATAAAATAAAATAATAAAATAATAAAATAATAAAATAAAATAATAAAATAAAATAAATAATAAAATAAAATAAAATGAAATAAAATAATAAAATAAAATAATAAAATAAAATAAAAATAGTCTTGGAAGAATAACTGATAGGATTCTGCAACCTGATCCCATGACAGTAAAATTGGCCTATATTCATTACATTCACATTATATATATATTTTTAAAAGGCATCGGGAGAATCTTTTCTTCTTCCCCCACCAATTCCTTCTCTCCCCGCCTTGCTCTGTGTCCAAACTCACGTGTGGCCGGCTGGCTCAGCTGTGGGAGGGAGAGAGAGAGAGAGAGGACTCCTGAGCTGAGCAAGGCAGCAGCTGTGTGCACATCACACACCCAGGGGTGTGCAAGGGGGTGTGTGGGTGTGTTTGCTCACCCACTGGGGGGTGTGGGGGGGAGTGGAGAGTCATGTTTAGATAAGTGCAGCCGTGCCAAAAGGAGGAGGCAGGCTGGGAAGTTTGCCGCAGACACGCTGGCGCCTCTGCACACCTGGGGAAGCTCAGGTTAAATGCGGTGCACATTCCAGAGCTGCGCATACAGCTGATTGAAAGAGTAACAAACAGGCCAGCCGAGCCAGGCTCCAGATGGGCTGGGTGGGAGCCAGAGGTGTTGGGGGGAGGGGGGGAGAGAAGAAGGGGAGGGGGAGGGAAGCCCAGGGATGAGCAGGGCACTGCGCTGAGCAAACACCACCAACTTATGCTCTGGCTATGCGCTGCTCCAGACTAGGGATATGTGTACTCTCACACAGCAAGAGCCAACAAAAGCCTCTTCCCTGAATTGGGGAGGAAAAATGATCCACAAGGAGAACGAGAGAATTACACGATTGGAGGGACCTCTGGAGGTCTTCTAGTCCAACCCTCCTTCCCCAAGCAGGAGAGCCTACACCGTTTCTGACAGAGGGCAGTCCAGTCTCTTCTTAAAAAAAACTCCAGGGATGGAGAACCCAGAACCCAGAACAGAAGGCAGCTTCTGTTCCACTAATTCAACGTTTCTTAACCTTGGCAACTTCAACTCCCAGAATTCCCCAGCCAGCATAGACTTTAAGTCCCGTGGACTTCAACTCCCAGAATTCCCCAGCCAGCATAGACTTTAAGTCCCGTGGACTTCAACTCCCAGAATTCCCCAGCCAGCATAGACTTTAAGTCCTGTGGACTTCAACTCCCAGAATTCCCCAGCCAGCATAGACTTTAAGTCCTGTGGACTTCAACTCCCAGAATTCCCCAGCCAGCATAGACTTTAAGTCCTGTGGACTTCAACTCCCAGAATTCCCCAGCCAGCATAGACTTTAAGTCCTGTGGACTTCAACTCCCAGAATTCCCCAGCCAGCATAGACTTTAAGTCCTGTGGACTTCAACTCCCAGAATTCCCCAGCCAGCATAGACTTTAAGTCCTGTGGACTTCAACTCCCAGAATTCCCCAGCCAGCATAGACTTTAAGTCCTGTGGACTTCAACTCCCAGAATTCCCCAGCCAGCATAGACTTTAAGTCCTGTGGACTTCAACTCCCAGAATTCCCCAGCCAGCATAGACTTTAAGTCCTGTGGACTTCAACTCCCAGAATTCCCCAGCCAGCATAGACTTTAAGTCCTGTGGACTTCAACTCCCAGAATTCCCCAGCCAGCATAGACTTTAAGTCCTGTGGACTTCAACTCCCAGAATTCCCCAGCCAGCTATGCTGGCTGGGGGATTCTGGGAGTTGAAGTCCACGGGACTTAAAGTTGCCAAGGTTGAGAAACACTGCGCTAATTAATTCCAGATCTTCATGTGAGTTTTAAGCTCACAATCTTTGGAATTCTGCTCCACTGGTTAATTGTCCCTCACTGCTAGGAAGTTTCTCCTTAATTCCAAGTTGCTTCTCTCTCCTTCATTGGTTTCCATCCATTGCCTCTTCTGCTGCCCTCAGGGTCCTTTGGAGAATAGGTTGACACCCCCCCCCCCTCTTCTTTGGGGCAGCCCCTCCACTCTGAATGGATCCTTCCAACCAAGGTTGGATGATGCCCACGGAGCCATGTGTGTGAGGTCTCACGTTCTGTGGTGGGTGAGAAGATCTGTGGTGGGTCAGAAAGTTGGCTTAGAACCCCCCCCCCTCTCAACAGTCTGGCCAGAAAAAGCGAAGTCTTCCTTTGGGTAAGCTTAGCTCTTGGTCTCTTCATGGAAGCGAACATGTGGTTCTCTTGGAGACAGCATGGAAGTGTCTTCCACATGGCCACCAGCCATGATGGTTCCAACATCTCAGGTTGGTCTGCATCTCAGGAATTCTGGGAGTTGAAGTCCAGAAGTCATCAAAGGGTCACCTTCCCCATGTTGGCTCAGGAATTCTGGGAGTTGAAGTCCAGAAGTCATCAAAGGGTCACCTTTTCCATGTTGGCTCAGGAATTCTGGGAGTTGAAGTCCAGAAGTCATCAAAGGGATAACCCATGTTGGCTCAGGAATTCTGGGAGTTGAAGTCCAGAAGTCATCAAAGGGTCACCTTCCCCATGTTGGCTCAGGAATTCTGGGAGTTGAAGTCCAGAAGTCATCAAAGGGTCACCTTTTCCATGTTGGCTCAGGAATTCTGGGAGTTGAAGTCCAGAAGTCATCAAAGGGATAACCCGTGTTGGCTCAGGAATTCTGGGAGTTGAAGTCCAGAAGTCATCAAAGGGTCACCTTCCCCATGTTGGCTCAGGAATTCTGGGAGTTGAAGTCCACAAATGATTTTGAGCCCTGTAGATTAACATAGCTCTTTCCCTACCATAAATTAATCTCAGGGAATTCTAATTCTATTCCCCTTCCTCCGAGGAATCTTGATATTCTCTTTGGCCCTGTTGGCCTTAGATTTGAAGATACGCCCCTCCCTCTAAGCCCTATTGACTGCCAAAAGTGCCCCCCTAAATCTCTCTGAATTTCTCCTCTTGGAAAGAGTTTTGGGGTCTTCGTTCCCTATCTGGGGGTCTCCTTCCTGCGAGTTCCCCGTTGCTGCCAGCCCCTCCCTCCTTCTAGGTAGTTCTCAATTTACAACATTTGGGAGCAGAATTTCCATGACAAAACAACGGTGGTTAAGTGAGTCTCCACCAATTTTGTGAACTTTCTGCCGCAGACGTTAAGCGAATTTCTGCCCTTGCGGTGTGACTCACTTGGTCATTAAGTGAACCCAGCTTTCTCCAGGGACAATACTTGGCGGAAGCCAGATGTGAAGGTTGAAAATGGGGAAACCCTGGCTGGGACATTTCCAACTGTCATAAATGCATGCCAAATTTTGACCTAGGTTGCTGCACCGGTCGTAACAGCGAAGACTGGTCGTAAGTCACTATTGGTCAGAGATCAGATGATTCTATGGGACGTAAATAGTAAATGATTTTTAGCCAATTATAATAACAACAAGGAAATGTCAATGGACATTGTTTAACAATATATACATGCTATGGTATTGGCTAAAGTAACTTGGATATAAATTCTAAACAGTGAATTGGGGGCGAAAAGGGGGGGGGAAAGGTTTAGAAATTTTATTAATTGACTTTTATTTAAAAGATGCCATAAAGGTGTAATGTTATTGGAGGGTTTTTTTTGAAATTAGCTAATGAATGCCATTATGTGGTTGTGTCTTTAAGTATGAAGGATTTGAGGTAAAAGCACGTTCAAATAATTGTAGTCAAATGAGAATTGTAGTACCTTGATAGTAAGATATACAAAGATTTTTTGATTTAAAGTGTATCATCTAATATGAATTATCAGTAATGACTGTGGAGGAAAAATGCACGAAAGTTACCTGTAACCAATCGACACGCTTTCTACAAGATGTAATGAAGGATGATTCTTTTTTTGTGTGTGAGTTTTTGTTCAATTAAAATTAAAAAAAAACTTTAAAAAAAAAGAAGAAATCAGATTATTCTGATTGGCCAAGAGGAACATGTGTGGAGATGGCAGAACTAAAGTTCAGGTTATCAGCAGGACTGAACAACACCTGCATACCTGCATAATATTACATTTTCAGTGCTGTTTGTAAGGAAGGTCACCAGCTTGAGCAGGGGGTGGGACTATCAATCAATCAGTCAGAGCAGAGCTGGAAGGGGCCTTGGAGGTCTTCTAGCCCAACCCCCTGCTCAAGCGGGAGACCCCCCCATATCATTCTAGACAAGTGGCTATCCAATCGCTTCTTGAAAACGACTGATGGAGCACCGACAACCTCTGGTGGCAAGCAGTTCCACTGGTTAATTGTCCTCACTATTAGGAAGTTTCTCCTCAGTTCTAAGTTGCTTCTCTCCTTGATTAGTTTCCACCCATTGCTTCTTGTTCTACCCTCAGGTGCCTTGGAGAATAGTTTTGACTCCCTCTTCTTTGTGGCAACCCCTGAGATATTGGAAGGCTGCTATCATGTCTCCCCTGGTCCTTCTTCTCTAGCCAAACCCAAATCTTAAGTAAGACCACATCTAGAATCCTGCATCCAGTTTTGGTCACCACACTATGAACAAGATGTTGAGACTCTAGAAAGAGGGCAGAGAAGAACAACAAAGATGATGAGGGGACGGGAGGATAAAACATATGATGAACAGCTGCAGGAACTGGGCCTGGCTAATCTAGGGAAGAGAAGGACCAGGGGAGACAGGAGAGCATCTTCCAACATTTGAAGGGTTGCCACAGAGAGGAAGGGGTCAAGCTATTTTCCAAAGCCACTGAAGGCCAGACAAGGAGTAATGGATGGCAACTGATCAAGGAGAGATTCAACCTGGAAATTAGGAGGAACTTTCTGATGGTGAGAACAATCAACCCATGGAACAGAAGTTGCCTTCGGAAGTTGTGGGAGCTTCACCACTGGAGGCTTTCAAGAAGAGACTGGACTGCAATCTATCAGGAATGGTGTAGGGTCTCCTGTTTGGGTGGGGGGGTTGGACTAGATGACCTCCAAGATCCCTTCCCACACTGTTAATCCGGCCACCCGTTCCATGTTTTAGTCCCCAGGCCTTTAATCATCCGAGTTGCTCTTCTCTGCAAAGTCCTAAATCGTCTTGTTCTTCTCCAGTTCCCCAATCCAGCTGTGCTCCACGTAGCAAAATTTGCCCCCCCCCCAGCCTAGCAGCTGCACCACCCGTTTACGGAGTTGTCTTCACCACCTCTTGCGACTGGCAACGACTGGTTCCTTCCCACTCAAGCGGCAGCATTACTCACAACCCTTGAGCAGAACTCTTAACGCACCCAGTTTCTGCAGAAAGTCGCCTAGCAAAGGTTGCTACACCCAGGAACTCCCCCCCCCCCAAAAAAAAAGGCACCATAAAGCCTTCAGGTTTTCAGGCTCAGTTTCCCAGAGTTGCAATGGGAAGAAGAGGGGAAGGTGGCAAGGACAAAGAATATAAGACATTAAAATGAGCCAGAAGCCTCCGAAGAATTGGGCCGCTGATTCTATATAGTAGATTAAAGGAATTGTGATGAACATCGAACAGTAAGGATTGTTATTCAAAGACAATTAAGGGTAACCCAAGCCAAGATATGGAAAAATGGAGAGGGGGACATGAAATATGCTTACAATGGGGAGTTACTGACATTTAAAGACAGAATCACAAATTTGGGTCGAGTAAGGAGGCATAATTATATAAATATAATGATGAGAATAGCTGGGAATTAATTGTAACCAGATCTACATCTGGGCCAGACTGGGGTGAGTTAAAATACAATTACTATATAAGTATACTTTTTGTTTTTCTCCAGTTTAAAAAAAAAAGGAGGAAGATATGTATGTTAAAATTAAATATGTATATTGAAAAGGAATTATAAAGACCATCAACGTAAAACGGAGCTCGCTCAGAGGCTGAAATACACCAAGTAAATGAGAGGAGGAGTGGGAAGGGGATAGAGAAGGAGAGAGGAAGGGGAAGTAGAGAAGAGAAGGATGACAGAGGGAAGAAAGGAGGTAGGGAAGAGGGGGAGAGAAAGGAGGAGTGGAAAGGGAGAGAGGAGGAGGAGAGAGGAAGGGGAAGTAGAGAAGGATGACAGAGGGAAGAAAGGAGGTAGGGAAGAGGAGAGAGGGAGAAGAAAGTGATGGATAAGGTACAAATCTGGTGTATGGAGAGCAGAAGAGCCAATAATAGTTTTTGCGAGTTGATGGTAAGATGAATTGATGTAAACACTTAATAATACAACACAATGTCAGCTATGTAATAGTAGACATGGGGTTCTAAATGAGAGGAGTGGGAAGTAGAGGAGAGAGGTAAGGGGAGAGGGAGAGGAGAGAGGGGAGAGGAGAGAAAGGAGGAGTGGATAGGTGAGAGAGGAGAAGGAGAGAGGAAGGGGAAGCAGAGAAGGACAACAGAGGGAAGAAAGGAGGTAGAGGAGGGGAGGAGAGAGGGAGAAGAAAGTGATGAATAAGGTACAAATATGGTGTATGGAGAGCAGAAGAGCCAATAATTGTTTTTTGGGAGTTGAAAGTAAGACAATTGATGTAACCATGTAATAATATAATGTTGGCTATGCAATAATATACATATGATTATGTGTTATGAAAATGATGTAAAAAACTTTTATCAAAAAAGTAAAATAAAAAGAATTTGGCAGCTGGGCTGACAGGTTTGAGTAGGACGCTCTTTGGAGTGAATGCAGGTAGGTTCTCAACTTAGGACCACAAATGTGCCCCAAATTTCTGTTGTTAAGGGGGGGTTTGCCTCATTTTATGGCTTTTTCTTGCCACAGTCGTTAAGTGAATCCCAGCAGTTAGTCACATGGTTGTTGAGCGAACCTGGCTTCCCAGATTGACTTGGCTTGTCAGGAGGTCGAAAAAGGGGAAATCACGTGAGCCCCCCGGACGCTGTGACTGTCGTAAATGTGAGTCAGTTGCCAAAATGGTCTGAATTTTGACCACAGGGAGGCTGCAAAGGTCATAAGTGTGAGAACTTGCCATTCATCACTTTTTTTCCAGGGTTAATTAACTTTGGTCACTAAACAAGACTGCTGTAAGTCAAGGACTGCATGGGACTTAATTTCCCCAATTGTGAAGTCAGTGGAACAAACCAGCCTTCTGAGGTTAATGGGGGATGAGGGGGGCTGCATCTGTTGGAGATTGGGTAGCCATTTGTGATGAGCAGAGGATCTCTGCACTGGGTTGGACTAGAAGACCTCTAAGGTCCCCTTCAGCCCTAGAATTCGAATTCTCCTGCCAACTAATCCTTCGGGCGATCATCGCTAAGAAAGGTTGCTCTCTCTCAGTATTTTTACCAGGACTGGCATATCCTAAATACGTAGAACCCTAGGGCTGGAGGGGACCCTCGGAGGTCATCTAGTCCAACCCCCTTGGCTCCAGGCTGGAGACCTACCATCCCTGGTCAGCGCTTTTTCATTCCCAGCCTGAGGGAGACAAAAGTTTAGCCTCTTCTTCTTCTTCTTCACTCACGCATTCCCATAAACACAACTTCCTGTCCCTTTAAACCTGTGGACTTTTTAACAATAGGGAATTCTGGGAGTTGAAGTCCACAAAGCAGCTGGAATCAACTGCTCTAGTTGTAATTGACAGCCCATTCCTCGGCCTACGATTGGTGGGGCTTCCACTCTGACCGCCTCTTCCACCATGCCTCCTCCCCCCCCTCCATATAGGTGTGTGACATCAAACCCAAGATAGCAATAGCAATAGCAGTTAGACTTATATACCGCTTCATAGGGCTTTCAGCCCTCTCTAAGCGGTTTACAGAGTCAGCATATCGCCCCCCACAGTCTGGGTCCTCATTTCACCCACCTCGGAAGGATGGAAGGCTGAGTCAACCTTGAGCCAGTGAGATTTGAACAGCCGAACTGCAGAACTGCAGTCAGCTGAAGTAGCCTGCAGTGCTGCATTTAACCACTGCGCCACCTCGGCTCTATTCCCCCCCAACCAGTGTAGTTTGGATCCAGGGTTCTTCCCCAAGCCCCCTCCACCTAACCAGCATAGCTGAGGCCTGGGGGGGGGGTGTCTCCCCAACACCCCTCCAACCCCTCCTTCCCAGCCCCAATAAAACGACACATCACAAAAACAGCATTTTTTCCACAGAAATATGCATTTGTTCCCTATAATAAGAGCCAAAAAAAAATAATAACTATGGTAGAAAAATATTCTCAGAAATAGGAACATTGTAATATACAATACAGCCCCATTCTCAGAAAACTGAGAAATATTCGCGGGAGGTTTGAGTCCCTGCTTTTGAGAAAGCAGGGGCGGGGGGGGGGGAAGGCACTGTCCCATATATCAATTCTGGGAGTTGAAGTCCAGAAGTCATCCAAGGGGGTCAACCCTTCCCCATGTTGGCTCAGGAATTCTGGGAGATGAAGTCCAGAAGTCATCAGAGGGGCCCAACCCCATTGGGATGGTACTATTTTAAGTCCCGATTCTAGCAGTTTCGTCCCGTCCGGAATTAAAAGCACCGTCGTTGTTATCTTGACCCTCCGAAAACCAGTTTCCATCTGCCGCGTCCAGCTCAAATCTCAGGAGAGAAGGAAATGGGGGTAGAGACAGAGAAACCCCCCACTAATCGCCACCGAAGCGCCCCGTTTTCCCAGCCATTGGAGGGATAAAAGAAGCATTTTCAAACAGATCTCTTTGGCGAGGCCGATCAATGGATCTTCAGCGGCATAAGATTCGGTCGTCCGGGCTAACGCAAGCAGGCTGTTTGGGAAAAGAAAAAAGCGAAAATAACGGTTAAAAGACAAAAAAGATTCAACAGTTGTGTTGCCATCCTCCCCTTTTCTCCCCGAGGCAAAAAAATAAATAAATTCAGCCGTCAATTAATTGTACGGGTTTCGGTGGTGAAAAGAGGAACGGCGTTGAGACCAGTGTGAGGTCAACATGGTTCAAGAGTGTTGTGAAACTCAGAAACTGACATGCCCCTAAAAAAGGCAATTTTTTTTTTCATCTAGAGATTTCTTTTCTCGCAAGTGGTTTATTTCGTTCTCTTTTAAGATCGGAAAGAAGGAATCAGAATACTATTTTAGTTTTGGGGGAAATGGTGCAAACGGTTAAGATGGTAGAAATAAGAAATCGGGGAATTGTAAAAGGCATAGAAGAATTAGGATAGAGCGATAAGAAGATAGGAAAAGTAAGATACACAAATGTTAAGAAAAGGATAGACAACATAATAAAGGTAATAGGATTGTCTGATACAAATGATTAAACATAAAACAACTAAAGGAGTAAGAAACAAGGTGGCCACAAATGTAAAATTAGAATGCATAGTAGGGGAAAAAATAAGTATAAGGATGCACCGATAGTGCAGTTCCAATTGTTGTTTGTAAGTTATGTGTATGTTTTTGTTGATCTGTTTTAAGTGTTTAAAATAAAAAAAATTACGTAAAAAAAAAAAGATTGGAAAAGCCACAGAAAACATAAATAAAATGCCAGAATCACAACAACAATTATGCCCTTTACTGGCATAATTAAAAGAATCCTTCATATCACCATTAAATTAAAAAGTCAATAAATTAAATTAAATTAATTAAATTAAATAAACAAACTTGGATTTATAACGGGGCACGTTATAAAGGGAATGGACAGCATATACAGGTAAGCCCTCAACCTACAACCTCAATCCAGCCCAATATTTTGGATGCCTAAGTGAGACATTTGTTAAAGTTGAGTTTTCGCCCCGCTTTACGAACTTCCTTGCCACCGTTGTTAAGCGAGTCACTGCAGCCGATTAAGTTAGTAACCAGGTTGTTAAATGAATTTGACTTTCCCCCATTGACTTTGCTTTGGAAGGTCACCCAAAGGAGATCACTTGACACACACACACACCCCAGGACACGGCAACGGTCGTAAGTACGAGTCAGTTGCCAAGCATTTGAATTTTGATCACGTGACCAGTCGTATCTGTGAAAAATGGGTCATAAGTCACATTTTTCAGTGCCGTTGTAACTTTGAACGTGACTACCTGTAAACAAAACTGGGGGTGTCTAATTGGGGGGGGGGGAGATTAACAGCTGTAAGAAGGGAGTTCTAGAGAAAGAATTTATTTTTTATAAAAGCATAAAAATATCAGGAACTTTAAAAAAACAAAAACCTTTCTCCATCAAGGGTGATAACAATTCTGAAGGTGCCTGGTGAATTACGGAGAAATTGTTATTAATCTCAAGATCCTAAAAGTGGGGTTCCCCCCCCCCACTTAAGAATCCAGAGAGAGGATTCTTCTGCCTGTGGCTCCCCAATTTTACCGAAAGGCAAAAAAACTTTCTTAAAAGTTTTTTGTCTCGCTAGAGAAGTGTTGTCACCTCAAAAGGGGGCACCAGATTCCCCCTGGATTTGCAACTATCAAAAATTGCGCAAAAGATCCTTTCTACATTCTGCAAAAACCTTGGCCCTGGCTAGGAAACCCCCACGCAACCAACCCAGGGAAACATCAATGCCCACCAGAAGGACTGGCAAGGGATGGCACTGGGGGGGGGAGAAATGCCCCTCGCATAATTCACCCTTCCCAAACAGAATTCCTGTTCTGTGGGTCGCGAATTTATTTGGAGACGGGCACGACACACACACACACACACACACACATACATACCCAGGCCAGCAACAGGAACATGGAATTGGCACAAAGCCTACACCAGATTGCTCAGGAGCCTGGCAGTGCCCCGGGGAGAAACTTGGGCGCTGCGGTGGGGCAGACGGGACACAACCCCCGCTCCTGCACTCTTGCTGCGCGTGTCCTGGGTGTGTGGGGCAGATGGACACAAGGATCGTGCCACCCGTGATTCTGAGCACGGGTGGCACGAACCCACGGAGCCATTGCGGCGCGATTTGGAGGGGCAGATGGGCAGGAACCCACGGAGCCGCCGTTACCGCCCCCTCCTCCTCTCTCCTTGGGGGGGGGGAGGAATCTTCCCTGGTGGGGAGAGGCTCACCTCGGCTCCTCCAGCCGGCTCGTCCACGCCCCGCGGAGAGGGCACCCCGGTGCCCAGCGGGTCCTGCAACTCCAGCTGGAGATCCCAAATGTAATCGATGACGTGCTGGAGGATCTCCACCTTGGAGACGCGGCGATGGCGGGGCAAGGTGGGCACCAGCGCGGCCAGGCGCGAGTAGCAGCCCTTCATGTCCAGGAGGAGCGAGGCGGCGGCGGCAGCGGCGGCTTGATCGGGGCCGAGGGGCAATCCCCGGGAAGGGGCGCTGCCCACGCGGGACAGCGACACGCTCTGCTCCGAGAGGCACCGCGGCAAAGGCTCGCCCCCCGCGCCCTTGAGAGCGCAGCTGGGGCCGGGCGACGCGGCGGGGGCTGCTGGCACCACCTTCATAGCCGGGAGACAAGAACGGACGCAACTGCGAGGACAAAAACACCAGCACGCAACCAGCCGCCCGCCGAACGGAGTCGCGAATGGCGCTCTGGAGGCGGAGAGGCGGCTTTTATACCGTTCGGAACGGCGGGGCGGGGCCACGGGGAGCCAATGACAGGAGAGGGGCGCGGTTTCCCGCTTTCATTGATGGGACTCGCGTCTCCTCCGGCGACGCGGGTTTTGCCCCCTCTGCTGGTCGTGGGGAAGGGGGCGGGGGAGGGGATGGGGGCCAGGTGCAAGTGGAGGGCGCCCCGGGACATGTAGTCGGGGTGGGGGGGGGGGAGGTTGAAAGGAGTTGATGGACAGCTTTGACACTTCTCCCTCCGCTTCCCCGTCGCCGGGACCCGCAGAGACGGAAACAAACGCGTGTCTGAACATTCCTTTTCTCGCCTCCTCTTCCGCACCTCGAGGCTTTCCCCTTCCTCCCCCCGCCCGCAAATTTATTGGGGGGGGGGGTCGCATTGAACCTCGAGGAATTCAGCCATGCGATGCTCCGGAGGAATTTTGCTTGGGGGTGTGTGTGAGAGAGAGGGGGGATAGACGACTACAAAACCCATGCCTTCCACTCCGCCGGCTGCCAGGAGGATGAACTGGAGCTGCGTCACGAGGCATCAGGAGGGCGCTAGGCTGAGGAATGACCACCTAGATGGGGGGTTTCTTTGCCCCACCCACCACTTTCCTGGGGGTTCCTTCAACGCCCTCCCCACCCCCACCCCGGGGGGGAAAAAACTGGGGCACGGGAAGGTGACAAGCCAGCATCTCATCTTGGCTTCATCTACTTGGGCTTGTTGTGTGAAGGGAGCCACCGAATGCGGCACGGGAGGATAGATACGCCAGTCCTCATCTTGGTCTCCTGGGTTCCAGCAAGTTCTCCTGCTTGAGCAGGGGGCTGGACTAGAAGACCTCCAAGGTCCTTTCCAAGTCTTGTTATTCTGTCATTCTGTAAGGGTCTCCTGCTTGAGCAGAGGGCTGGACTAGAAGACCTCCAAGGTCCTTTCCAAGTCTTGTTATTCTGTCATTCTGTAAGGGTCTCCTGCTTGAGCAGAGGGCTGGACTAGAAGACCTCCAAGGTTCTTCCAACTCTTGTTATTCTGTCATTCTGTAAGGGTCTCCTGCTTGAGCAGGGGGTTGGACTAGAAGACCTCCAAGGCCCCTTCCAACTCTTGTTGTTCTGTAATTCCGTAAGGGGCTCCTGTTTGAGCAGAAGGCTGGACTAGAAGACCTCCAAGGTCCCTTTTAACTCCATTATTCTGTAATTCCGTAAGGGTCTCCTGCTTGAGCAGGGGGCTGGACTAGAAGACCTCCAAGGCCCCTTCCAACTCTTGTTGTTCTGTAATTCCGTAAGGGGCTCCTGTTTGAGCAGAAGGCTGGACTAGAAGACCTCCAAGGTCCCTTCCAACTCTGTACTTCTGTCATTCCGTAAGGGTCTCCTGCTTGAGCAGGGGGCTGGACTAGAAGACCTCCAAGGTCCCTTCCAACTCTTGTTATTCTGTAATTCTGTAAGGGTCTCCTGCTTGAGCAGAGGGTTGGACTAGAAGACCTCCAAGGTCCCTTCCAACTCTGTACTTCTGTCATTCCGTAAGGGTCTCCTGCTTGAGCAGGGGGCTGGACTAGAAGACCTCCAAGGTCCCTTCCAACTCTTGTTATTCTGTAATTCCGTAAGGGTCTCCTGCTTGAGCAGAGGGTTGGACTAGAAGACCTCCAAGGTCCCTTCCAACTCTTGTTATTCTGTAATTCTGTAAGGGTCTCCTGCTTGAGCAGAGGGTTGGACTAGAAGACCTCCAAGGTCCCTTCCAACTCTGTACTTCTGTCATTCCGTAAGGGTCTCCTGCTTGAGCAGGGGGCTGGACTAGAAGACCTCCAAGGTCCCTTCCAACTCTTGTTATTCTGTAATTCCGTAAGGGTCTCCTGCTTGAGCAGAGGGTTGGACTAGAAGACCTCCAAGGTCCCTTCCAACTCTTGTTATTCTGTAATTCTGTAAGGGTCTCCTGCTTGAGCAGAGGGTTGGACTAGAAGACCTCCGAGGTCCCTTCCAACTCTGTACTTCTGTCATTCCGTAAGGGTCTCCTGCTTGAGCAGGGGGCTGGACTAGAAGACCTCCAAGGTCCCTTCCAACTCTTGTTATTCTGTAATTCCGTAAGGGTCTCCTGCTTGAGCAGGGGGCTGGACTAGAAGACCTCCAAGGTCCCTTCCAACTCTTGTTATTCTGTAATTCCGTAAGGGTCTCCTGCTTGAGCAGAGGGTTGGACTAGAAGACCTCCAAGGTCCCTTCCAACTCTTGTTATTCTGTAATTCTGTAAGGGTCTCCTGCTTGAGCAGAGGGTTGGACTAGAAGACCTCCAAGGTCCCTTCCAACTCTGTACTTCTGTCATTCCGTAAGGGTCTCCTGCTTGAGCAGGGGGCTGGACTAGAAGACCTCCAAGGTCCTTTCCAAGTCTTGTTATTCTGTCATTCTGTAAGGGTCTCCTGCTTGAGCAGAGGGCTGGACTAGAAGACCTCCAAGGTTCTTCCAACTCTTGTTATTCTGTCATTCTGTAAGGGTCTCCTGCTTGAGCAGGGGGCTGGACTAGAAGACCTCCAAGGCCCCTTCCAACTCTTGTTATTCTGTAATTCTGTAAGGGTCCCCTGCTTGAGCAGAGGGCTGGACTAGAAGACCTCCAAGGTCCCTTCCAACTGTTATTCTGTAAGGGTCTCCTGCCTGTGCAGGGGGATCAGAAGACCCCCAAAGTCTCTTCTTGCTGTATTCTATTAGAATTAGAGTTCTAAGCTTCACACACGCGCGTCGTCTCAAGTTGTCCCTGGCAGGAATCGTGTCGAGGTGGATCACTTCATTTAGCGGCCACAATCTACCCGTGAGTGTGTGTGTGTGTGATTGTTTGTGTCATTTTGCGTTTTGTTATTGACTGCATTTTGTGTGTGTGTGTCATTTTGTCTTGTTCTGTTATCTGTGTCATTTACTGTGTGTGTCTGATATAATGTGTGTTTTGAGTGTTATCATTTACTGTGTATTTGTGAATTTTGTCGTTTTGTGTTTGTGTGTGCGCGCGCGCGCAATCGACCTGAATTGCCAGGCCGGCGTAGAGGCTCTTCAATGACACCAACATCCACGCGAAAAGCTTCCCACGCCACGGGCGCTAGCCACGGGTCGCAAGGAGGGTCGCTGCGTGGTCTCCCGTCCCGCCATCCGAATCCAACCGTGTCCTTTCGCACGTGCCTTCTCACTCCCGCCCCCCCCCTCCCTCCAAAGAAAATCCTTCGGCTCTTGCACCGATTCCCGCCTCCCGCTTTACGTTCGCACGACCACCGGCTCCTTCGCAGGACCTCGACCTGGAAGGCTGCCACTTCGAGCCGGTTTCCCACAGCCGGCCCCGCCGCTTCCCTGCCTTGACAAGCCGCTCAGACCTTCAGACGCCAAGGCCCGTGACGTCACCCATTCATAAAAATCCCCAGCGCTGTCAGCTTGGCGCCTGGAGGCCGGTGCCCATGGCAACCAGAAGAGCGCGGGGCGGGGTCAGTCGGGGAGCGTCTCCTCCCGCCGCGCTCTTCCATTCACCTGTCAGGCCGCCCTGGGAGACCAGAGAGGCACTTTTATCATGCCTCCCTCCCCCGCCCCAAGAAGGAAAATTCACGCCACCTCCCGCACTTCCGAAGCCCGTGGAAGGTGCCCCCCCCCCCCGCCCAAGACTGAGCCCAAACTTTCTGCACCTAAGCCAGATGCTTGTTTTCGCTCCGTTTTATGTCCTTTCTTGCCACCGTTGTTAAGTGAATCACTGCAGTTATTAACGAGCCCAAAATTTCCGCAGCTAAGCAAAAATTGGCTTTATGCAAGTCGAGGATAACTTACTTAAACAAATGAGAGATCAAAGTATATAAAGAGATTATATAATGTATTAATAGAAATTGACTCGGAAACAGAGCTAGTTAAAGACTGTATGATTAAATGGGCTCAAAATGTTGAAGAACCAATAATGTTGGATACATGGGAAAAGATATGCGTGAGAAATGTAAAATTTACGCAAGCCCAAAACTTGAGAGAAAATTTTTATAAGATGTTTTATAGATGGCATTTAGATCCTTAAAAAATGGCTACCCGAACTTACAACCTAAATGCTGGAGATGTGATTGTATGGACGCTACATATTTTCATATATGGTGGGCTTGCAAAAAGGTTAAAGCATTTTGGATTAAAATATGGTGGATTATGCAAAATGTTCTTAAAAAAAGGATAAAGTTTACCCCTCAGTTATTTTTGTTAGGCATAATTACTGATTGTATAGTTGTAGAGACTAATCTGGAATTGCATTTAATAACTGCAGCTAGATTGTTGGTGGCGCAATAGTGGAAGAAGGAAGATCTGCCTACAATTCAAGAATGGACATTGAAAGTCACAAACCTAGCAGAGATGGCCAAAATATCTGCATATCTCAAGGACCACTCAAATGAGAGATATAAACTGGAGTGGAAAAGATGGATTGATTATACTGAAAACAAATATGGGACTAAGAAATTCCAGATAGTTTATGATTAGAGATCAGGAATTATAAATTATCTAGAGTTAGTTCAGCAAGGAGGAGCTAGAGTTCAATGGAAATACGTTGTTAACTATCTTTTTGGGGTTTTTTTTCTTTTAACTGTACCTTAGATTCTCTTTGTTAAAGACTTATACCCTGTATTGGTTCTGGGAAGTGGGGGGGGGAGGGGGAAGGTTGTGGGGGTTGAGGGTGGGGGAGGAACTAAACATTTGTAAAAGTTTGTGTTGTTTTTTTTTTCAAAAATGTTCAATTAAAAGAAAAAAGAAAAAAAATTTCCATGGTGACGAATCTTTGGCATGCTTGCCAGTGGTGGCACACAGCGCCCTCTCTGTGGGCACGCGAGAACCCTCGCCCCAGTTCAGCTCTGCCACGCATGCACAGTGGGCGGGGTCTGTGTGCAAGGGGGGGGGCTACGGGCACAGGTGGCATGCAGGGGAACCACACATGCTTGTGCGGGGAGCAGGCACATGTGTGTGTGGGGTGTACACGCATTGCATTTCGGGGGTTCGGACGCACAGGCTCAGCTCCTGCAAACTGTGCTGTGCGTTTGTGCGCCAGGCCACCACTCAGGCGAAGGGAGGTAGGGGTGCGTGTGTGTGTGTGTATGCGCACTCACGCGCATGCGAGGGTGCTGGCCTGCCACTCTCATGTCCCAGTTCCCTTCTCCCCACCAGCTGGCTGCAAAGGTTGAGGACTGCTGGCTTAGTTTAGTATTTGAACATAGATCATTCTCTCTCATTCTCTCTCTCTCTCTCTCTCACACACACACACACAGTCCTCAGCCTACGACCACCACTGAGCCCGAAATCTCTCCTGTTAAGTGAGGTTTGCCCCAGTTTATGACCTTCATTGGCACAGTCGTTAAGTGAATCCTGGCAGTTAAGCGAATCAGGCTTCCCCCATTGGCTTTGCTGCTCAGAAGCTCACTGGTCAGGGTGTAGCCGAAAATGAGACAAGACCAGCTCTTTGTCAGAGGGAAAAGTTTATTTGCGCAAAAGTTCAGGAGCAATTGGCCAAGAAAAAATCTGAACCCCGAAGGGCAGTTGTTTACAGTCTTTTATACTCTTAGCCAGCTCATCGATCATCCCCAAAGTACCTGGCCTTCCTGTGCCACGTAGACCCCAGGCCTCGTACACAATCTCCCGAAACAGAGACACGACATTCATTACTCCTTTACCTTATTGGTACCAATATCCTGTTTCGTTTGTTTTAGTTAGGTTGAAGCAAACAGAAGAACTCATCTTAAAGGTAATCATTCCTTTTTTTTCCCATTCCACATGGTCAAGAAACTTTTAATACCCAAAGAATCTGTCCAGTTATTAAATTCTCTTTTAAAGGGGAATCGCGTGACCTTGAGACGCTGCAACCGTCGTAACTGCGAGTCAGTCCAAACGGAGTTGGGGAAAAAGGGCGCCACGCAGCCTGCCTCAATGCCGTGGGGACCTGGCTTGGCTCACTGGCACGAGCCATCTAGGCAGGGAGAAGCTCTCTCGGCTGACACCACCAAATTCGACGCTCCAGAAGCCTCCCCTCCCACCCACCCACCCCAAAAAAATTTGGGGATGGTCCTTCCCGTGCCTGCCTTTCCCTCTCCCACCCCCCCCTTGCCCCAGCCTGGAAGGAAGGCAGAGGAAGGGGGGGCAGCCGTGCAGCTGTGCGGGCCTATTGTCGGAGTCGGCCGGCTTGAGACGGCGAGCCCAGACAGAGCGGCTCCATCGATGCCCTGCATTGTTCTCCGCTGCCCCGGGCAGGCGGGCGGGCCGGGGAGGGGGGTGGTGGCTGCCAAGACTGCCGGACGCAAGCGAGGACTGTGCCCGACCGACCGAGGGGGCTTTGCGCACCGCTGGGAAGTTAGAAGGACGGCAGAGGCAGCCAAGCGCCCGGCTCAACCCGCAGGAGAAAGGGGAGGGACGGAGGGGTTCTGGGGAGCCCAGCGTGGTGGGAATGCGGGGACACGTGTTGGCAAGTGACCTGGGTCTTGCAGAAAAGAGTCCCATCTCCAAGCAGAGGTTCCCAGCCCTTCTCCAACCAAGAAGGGAGAATGTTGGAAGCCCAGGCTGGAATTGAGGGCTCCTTGTTGATTTGCAGGGCGGTTCATGGCTCAGAGTGTCCTCAATAGCACTGATGATGTTCCCTAGCTGGGTCATGAAACGCCTGCAAGAAAGCCACCAAGCTCAGAGGGCACCAAGGACCCCACAGCCCCCCTCCTCTTCTTTCTCCTCCTCCTCCTCCTCTACAACACACACCCCACTCCCTTCTAGCACTGATGATGTTCCCTAGCTGGGTCATGAAACGCCTGCAAGAAAGCCACCAAGCTCTAAGAGCACCAAGGACCCCACAGCCCTCCTCCTCTTCTCTCCTCCTCCTCCTCCTCTACAACACACACCCCACTCCCTTCTAGCACTGATGATGTTCCCTAGCTGGGTCATGAAACGCCTGCAAGGAAACCACCAAGCTCTAAGAGCACCAAGGACCCCACAGCCCTCCTCCTCTTCTCTCCTCCTCCTCCTCCTCTACAACACACACCCCACTCCCTTCTAGCACTGATGATGTTCCCTAGCTGGGTCATGAAACGCCTGCAAGAAAGCCACCAAGCTCAGAGAGGACCTTTCCTTCTCAATGGCCGTGTTTGTTGAGCTAGGCCAGTGTTTCTCAACCTTGGTAACTTGAAGATGTCTGGACTTCAACTCCCAGAATTCCCCAGCCAGCATTCGCTGGCTGGGGAATTCTGGGAGTTGAAGTCCAGACATCTTCAAGTTACCAAGGTTGAGAAACACTGAGCTAGGCAATCGGGTGGACTTCAACATCCTTGCTGGCTGGGGGAATTCTGGGAGTTGAAGTCCACACCTCTTAAGGTTGCTAAAAACTGAGCAACACAGCTTTTTTTCCCTCTAGGCTGCTGCTTGTAAAATACGAAATATGGGCCAAAGTTTGACAGAACGTGTTATATGGACAGAGGCTCATTCCTGGACAGTTTATAGCTGGCTGGCTGTCTCCTTGCCAACCCGAAATATGGCATCTTTTGGGTTAAGCAGGTCATGTGAACGCAGCCATTCCTTCCCCCCCCCAAAAAAAACTTTGGGGGTGAGGAAGGAGGCTTGGCATCTGCAGAGGACCTGAATACTTTTTCCTTTCGCCGGGAGATCAAAGATGGGAGTTTTCAGGACGCTGCAGTTTGCAAATTGCTACCTAAACAGCACCTGCAGCTTGAAGAAAGCACCGTCCTTCTCCCTGGGAGCCGCACCTGGGCCCACAGGTGTGCTGCTTCCCTTTCAGCTGGCCCCTCCCTGCCCAAGGCAGCCTCCCATGGCCATGGAGCTAATCCACCCCAAGGACGTTCCCAGGAGGGTAGAGGTCTCCCTTTCTTCACCTCCATCCGGGCCAGCTGAACCGATAGGCATCATCAGGTACGGGCAACAGGTGGGCTGCGGAACCTGTCCGACAAGGCGTCACGGGAAGCGGGCAGCTAACTGCCACTCAACCCCGGCTTTTGCTTCGGGGAAAGTTCAAGGATCTTTCAACCTTGGCCACTTTGAAAACAAGGTGGACTTCAACTCCCAGAATTCCCCAGCCTGCAAAGGATTCTGGGAGTTGGAGTCCGCCAGTCTTAATTTTTGAGAAACGCTGGTTTAACATACGTGTTCTGACTCGGGCTTCCCAAGAGCATGAAGCAGATTCCTTGTCCCGACAAAAAACCCTTTTCTTAATTGACTGTGAATTCTGCTCATTCACATCCAGCAAAGTCTTTCGAGGGAGGATTTACAGTCACAGACCTTATCTGGCTTGGAGAGCTGCCAGGGTGTGATCTGCAGAACTTGGCAAGGCATCTCGAAGAGTCATGAACCAATTAAGTGAACTAATTGTCTCCTGCAAACTCCACTCCCCTTTCGCTCCTCTTTTATTCCTTCTGGGAGGCGCCATTCACCGTCCACCTGTGGCCTTCCTCCCAAGTCGACCCCTGTTCTTTAGCTGTTCCCTTCACCTGGCAACTCTGTGCATGCGCACACTGGGAACAGGCTCCAGCTGTTCTTCTGCCTCACTGATGTCTGACTCCGAAGGCAGCTGATAACTGGCATACGGCTCTTGCCCCCTCTCTGCCTCCGACACAGAGACCTCATCAGAGCCCCAGACTCCAGGACTGGCCCATCTTCCTCCCCAACCTCCTCACTGTCCAAATCTGCTGCCAGCTGCAATGGCCACTGGTGGGTCACAACAGTATGTGTGAACGGAACCAGGGAGTATGTGGCTTTCATGTCTTGATAGAAGTTGCAACTCACTGTAGAAAGTCAGCACCCACCCACCTTCCTAGAGAATGAAATATTTTGGGGGATATTAAAAAGGCAGGATAGAATATTTCCCCTAAAGGAGAAATGGAGGAAAAATCTTAAGAGAGGCAGAAGCCAGCCCCCTAAGCCTAACCCCAAGCAGAAACCGAAGAGACCAGCTTTTTATAAATGCCCATTTAGTAATCCATTCAGAAAGACTGGGTCAGACAGAAACTCCAGATAAGCAACGAACAAGAAGCTGACAAGATTAGCTCAGACAAACTTTACCTAGGATTAGCATTTCCCCTTGTCGAAAGTTAGCAACCAACCCTCCTAGAAAAATGAAATATTTTGAGGAATGTTTTTTAAAAAAAGGCAGAATATTATATTTCCCTAAATGAGAAAAGGAGAAATGTGGTCTTTAAAGATAAAAAAGCGGACTCAGTCTTCCTGCCTCAAGTATAAATTAAGGAGGCCAGCTTTTTAGGAACACAGATTTGGTAATTTATTCCGAAAGGCTGGGCCCCGCATAAACTCCAGATAAGCAACACAATTAGGCAAGGTGAAATGTAATATATGGTAAATGTAATAAATAATACTAAAACAGAATAATTTTTATAAAAGCAGGTGGGACAATCTCATATGATATGAAATCATTATAACAGGGTTTCTCAACCTTGGCAACTTGAAGATGTCTGGACTTCAACTCCCAGAATTCCCCCAGCCAGCGAATGCTGGCTGGGGGAATTCTGGGAGTTGAAGTCCGGACATCTTCAAGTTACCAAGGTTGAGAAACACTGCATTATAATCTTTGAAAAAGTAGACAAGAAAAGCGTGTTCTTCTTTATAAACTCATATAATATAAATTATAAATTAAAAACTCTTCCAACAGAACGCCTTGGAAGAAAAGGTTTGTACAATGGAGCAACCTTAAATGAAACATCCGTCTTGCTTAGCAACGGAATATTCGGGGGCTCCGTTGTGGCCGTACAGTGCATGATAGTCTGAGGACAGGATCCAGGCGCTGGGCTTCCTTGGCGAGAACGGGAAATGTCATTTTTCACACGGCAACGTTCACATTTTATCCGGTGACTTTATGGTTTTGTTTCTGTTTATTTATTATAAATGGTTTTGTTTATTTATTTGCGAGTATTTATAGACTTTATAGGCTGTCCGATTTCCAGCAAGGGCTGTTTTGATGCTGCTGCTTCCAGGATGTGTTTCCCAAATTTCCAGTCCTGGGAAATTTACACGCCCGAATCCTAAGCAGGCTCAACCCTGCTTACTATATAAGAAAAAGTGAAATTTCTGAGAGATCAAGAGAAAATGATTAGGAAAGAAGGAAAGGGAATTTAACAGTAGAATAAAATGAAATGTGTTAACATTGTCAATGGTATGTATTTAATATGCGAGGGGAATAGATGGATACTATTAATTGTGGATAATTAACTCAAATGAAACATTTATTATACAAAACTATTCTCCAAAGCATCTGAGGGCAGAACAAGAAGCAATGGGTGGAAACTAATCAAGGAGAGAAGCAACTTAGAACGGAGGAGGAATTTCCTGACAGTGAGAACAATTAACCAGTGGAACAGAAGTTGTGAATGCCCCAACACTGGAAGTTTTTAGGAAGAGATTGGACAACCATTTGTCTGGAACGGTATAGGGTTTCCTGCCTAGGCAGGGGGTTGGACTAGAAGACCTCCAAGGTCCCTTCCAACTCTGCTATTGTATTGTATAAACTCTAGAAATAGTGCAGAGAAGAGCAACAAAGAGGATTAGGGGACTGGAGGCTAAAACATATGAAGAACAATTGCAGGAATTGGGCATGGCTAGTTTAATGAAAAGAAGGACCAGGGGAGACAGGATAGCCGTCTTCCAATATCTCCGGGGTTGTCCCAAAGAAGAGGGAGTCAAACTATTCTCCAAGGCACCTGAGGGCAGAACAAGAAGCAATGGGTGGAAACTAATCCAGGAGAGAAGCAACCTAGAACTGAGGAGAAATTTCCTGACCGTTAGAACAATTAATCAGTGGAACAGAAGTTGCCTCCAGAAGTTGTGAATGCCCCAACACTGGAAGTCTTTAAGAAAATGTTGGACATCCATTTGTCTGAAATGGTATAGGGTTTCCTGCCTAGGCTGGGGGTTGGACTAGAAGACCTCCAAGGTCCCTTCCAACTCTGCTACTGTATTGTAAAATTAAATCTGAGGATGCATGTTACCTATAGTAAAATAGAATAAAAAGAAGAGAATGAAATGTTAAATTTGATTAACTGGGGGGGGGGCAAATAATGATATCGTGTATTGACTAAGAAGGAATTAAAAATCTAAGATGGAAAATATGGAAAGGAAATAATACGGCTGAAATTGGAGATGGAAATAGGATGTAAAATGAATCATGCATATGAGAAGATGTTAAGGGGGGGAAACCCAGGCAAAAAAACCTCTATTTATAAAAGAAGTCAAATACGTAACAAATTTTTTTTTTAAATAACTTTTTGTTTAAAAAAAAAACCCTGCTTACTTTTTGGGACATTAGCTAGGTTGGGTTTTAAATATTGTCACTTGAGCTCAGTGAAAGTCTGATAGAAAGTGAGAGCAATTGCATGTCTGAAGAATGCTCCTATCTTATTATTCTTTTTCTTCCAGTCCCAGCCCATGTAATTGTCCTCCTGGCTCTGCTTTCTATTTGGGGTGGGAGTTGGTGTTGGCCAGATGTGATCTTGGGGTGTTTTTTGAGAAAAGCTTTTGTCTGTGGGATGGAGATGACCGGCTTTAGAAGACCCACTCCTTCACCCGCAGCCTTTTGAAAGAAAGCGACTTCAGAGAAATTCCCTATGGGCCACATGGCTCCCTGAAGAGGCCCTGAATGACTTCCTCCCATCTTCATGCAGACATTTTTATTGCATTGCATTGCATTATTTTATGTATTTAATTTTATTGTTTATTTAATTCAATTTTATTGTTTATTTAATTTAATTTTGTTTATTTAATTTAATTTTGTTTATTTAATTTAATTTTGTTTATTTAATTGTATTGTTTATTTTATTTAATTGTATTGTTTATTTTATTTAATTGTATTGTTTATTTTATTTAATTGTATTGTTTATTTTATTTAATTTTATTGTTTATTTTATTTTATTTTATTGTTTATTTTATTTTATTGTTTATTTTATTTTATTGTTTATTTTATTTAATTTTATTGTTTATTTTATTTTATTGTTTATTTTATTTAATTTTATTGTTTATTTTATTTAATTTTATTGTTTATTTTATTTTATTGTTTATTTAATTTTATTGTTTATTTAATTTTATTGTTTATTTAATTTTATTTTATTGTTTATTTTATTTTATTTTATTTTATTGTTTATTTTATTTTATTGTTTATTTTATTTTATTTTATTTATTTTATTTTTTATTTTATTTTTTATTTTATTTAATTGTTTATTTTATTTAATTGTTTATTTTATTTAATTGTTTATTTTATTTTGTTATTTATTTCATTTTATTAATTATTTCATTTTTATGTCGTTGTTTATTTTATTTTATTTTATACAGGAAGTTCTCAACTTACAACAGTTCAAAGTTACAACATCACTGGAGAAGATGACTTCTGATGGTTTTTCACACTTACAACCTTTGTAGCCTGCCCCACGGTCACGTCATTGACATTGGATGCTTGACAACTGACTCGCATTTATGACGGTCGCAATGTCCCGGGGGTCATGGGGTCCCCTTTTGCGACTTTCACACAAGCAAAGTCCATGTGGGCAGCCAGAATCACTTAACAATCATGTTATTTAGTTAACAATTGCAGGGATTCATTTAACAAATTTTATCCCTGTGTCTTTTTTTGGCCAGAAACTAGTATAAAATAATTAAGATAGACAGACAGACAGACAGACAGATATGGATGGATGATAGATGGATGGGATAGATATAAGACAGATTGATGGATAGATGAGAGAGAGATATAGTTGGTAGCTAGAGATAGATAGATAGATAGATAGATAGATAGATAGATAGATAGATAGATAGATAGATAGACAGACAGACAGACAGACAAGAAAGAGATAAATGATAAGACAGATAGATATAGACAGACAAGAGAGAGGATAGATAGATAGATAGATAGACAGACAGACAGACAGACAGATAGATAGATATGGATGGATGATAGATGGATGGGATAGATATGACAGATTGATGGATAGATGAGAGAGATATATATTTGGTAGCTAGAGATAGATAGATAGATAGATAGATAGATAGATAGATAGATAGATAGATAGATAGATGATAGATAGATATGGATGGATGGATAGATGGATGGATAGATGAGAGAGAGAGAGAGAGTTGGTAGATATAGATAGATAGACAGACAAGAAAGAGATAAATGATAGATAGATAGATATAGACAGACAAGAGAGAGAGATGATGGATGGATGGATGGATGGATGGATGGATGGATGGATGGATGGATGATGGATGGGATAGATATAAGACAGACAGATTGATGGATAGATGAGAGAGAGAGAGAGATAGTTGGTAGATAGATTAGATAGATAGACAAGAGAGAGATAAATGATAGACATAGATATAGACAGAGAGAGAGGATAGATAGATAGATAGATAGATAGATAGATAGATAGATAGATAGATAGATAGATAGATAGATAGATAGATAGATGGATGGATGGATATGGATTGATAATAGATGGATGGGATAAATATAAGACAGACAGATTGATGGATAAATGAGAGAGAGAGAGAGGTTTGGTAGATAGATGGATGGATGGATGGTAGATAAATAGATATAGATAAATAGATAGGTAAATAGATAGATAGAAAAATAGATAAACAGAGATAGTGTTTCCCCCCAAAATAAGACAGGGTCTTATTTTCTTTTGACCCCCTGAAATAAACCACTTGGCCTTATTTTCGGGGAGGTCTTATTATTTTTGAGGTGCAGGAGGCGGGGAGCGTGGTCACCTCATGGCAGCTGCTCTTGCAATATTTTCGGGGGTTTATTGTAGCGCATGTGCTCAAAAGCCCAGTGGGGCTTATTATCCGGGGAGGTCTTATTTTTGGAGAAACAGTAGATAGATATATAGATATATAGATAGATAGATAGATAGATAGATAGATAGATAGATAGATAGATAGATAGATAGATAGATAGATAGATAGATAGATAGACAGACAGACAGACAGACATGTTTTCCCGTAAATAAGACAGGGCCTTATTTTCTTTTGACACCCCCCCCCCCCAAATAAGCGCTTGGCCTTATTTTCTTGGAGGTCTTCTTATTTTCGAGGTGCAGGAGGAGGTGGGGAGCATGGTCCCCTCATGGCTGCTGCTGTGGTGCAATATTTTCAGGGAGGGCTTATTTTAGCGCATGCACTCAAAAGCTCAATTGGGCTTATTATCTGGGGAGGTCTTATTTTCAGGGAAACGGGGTACATAGATAAAGAGAGAGGGGGGTGGATGGAGAGAGAGAGAGAGGTGGGTGGATGGATGGATGGATGGATGGATGGATAGATGGAGGGATAAGATAGATAAGATAGATAGAAAATCATGGTCATAAGTCAAGAATTACCCATACGGCCGTCCATTCCACCTGAGGGATGCGAGGGGGCTGGCAGCACTTAAAAACACTAATCCAAGGGGGAAAAAGGGAAATAAAACAGATAGACGAGATGTCAAGCTGTCAATCACCACGTGAAAAGCAAAATAAGGGATCTGCAGCCAAATCTATCCTTCCATCGCACTGCATGCAGTTCTGGTGAAAATGCTTCACCATGGCATAACAATGTCGCAGAAGGCCAGCTGTGCAGGGGCCAATCTTAGACCAGGGAGGCATTGCAAAGAGGGGGGGGGTCACCACAGCAGAAAGGACCCTCCTCCTGGAAGCCCCCAAGATGCAACAGGTTCCTCCCCCCCCCCCAAGGGCAGACAGAAATTCAACCTGCAAAAATTTCCTGTCAAGTGGAGCTTCACCAGTGGTACTGAAGCTGGGATGCTGGACTACGACTCCCATCATCCGGGCTGGGAGGTACGGGAGCTGCAGCTTAATCACCCCACTCAGAACCCCAAAAGGGGAAAAATTGGCTGGGCTTGTGGCCTTGGCGTTTTCCTCCTTCACTTAACACCAATCGTGCTGGATCCGGGCTATTAAGACTACAATGCCCATCGTTCAGGCTGGGAATGATGGCAGCTGCAGAGTAAATCTCCTCCCCTGCCCCACCAAGGGGGAGAATGCTTGGCTGACTGCCTTGAATCTTCTTCCTTCTTCCTCAACACCAATCCCTACAAAGGCTGGGTGCTTAGACTACAACTCCCATTGTTCGGGGTGGGGATGATGGGACCTGCAGCTCAAACGCCTCTACTGCACTTCTGAAAGTGAGGAGACTGGCTGGGCTGAGCGCCTGGTGATGGGGGGGGAATATTTCACCCTCCAGTTGTGTTGAAGCCAGGGTGCTAGACTACAATTCCCATCGTTCAGGCCGGGAACGATGGGAGTCGAAACATGCCCCCCCCCCCCAAAAGGGGAAAAGATTGGTGGTCTTCTGGCTGCGTTTAGAGTCCATGCAGTTTTTTTTTCTCCCAGGCTGGCTTCCCCATTCACTGAATGCCGCCCACCTCTCTGGGGAGGGGAGATTGGGGAGGGGTCTGCAGTGTTACCGCAGGGGCTCTCAAAGCAGCTAATTAGTTCCCATCTGCTTCCAGGCATCCCCCTCCCCACCATTGGGGTCTTTGAGTCTCTTTTCGGCTTTCCTTTGTCTGCAGGAATCTCTGGGCAGGAGAACAATTGGGAGGGGGGCCCCCGTAGCCCCCCCCCTCCATTTGCATCTGGGCCTTCTGCACCCATTAGCCCTGTGTCAACGCTTGGCCCCGAGGTCAGAGGTCAGGGGGACCATTGCTGCCCCTTGCAGCCCAGGATGGAGGGGCCCATCTCGCCTGGCGCCACTAGGAAGGGGCCCGCCTTGTGGGTCTGCCTGGCCCTGGGGGGGGGGGGAGTAGAGCAAGGCAGAGCTCCTGAGCATGTGCCGAGGGTTCGGGTCATCAGAAGAACGGGATGGTTGGGGGTGGGTGGGGGCGTCCCTTCAGGGTTGAGGCTGGGGGAGGCGTCGAGATCTGGGTTCAAATTTGCCAAGGGAATCCGTTGAGTCGCCTGGTGCCCTTCGGTTCAGTACTTTGAGATATGCCGGCCTTGTCAGCAGGTTAAAGGTTTATCTGCCTCTATCATCTGTCTCTGTCTGTCTGTCCATCAGGTCCGTCCGTCCGACCTACCTACCTCTCTCTCCCTCTTTCTCATCTATGTAGCTAGCTGTCTGTCTATCCCTATCTATCTACCTATCTATCTACCTATCTATCTATCCCTATCTATCTCTGTCTGTCTGTCTATCATATCATATCATATCTATCTATCTATCTCTATCTATCTTATCCCTATCTATCTTATCCCTATCTATCTATCTATCTATCATCTATCTATCCCTATCTATCATCTATCTATCCCTATCTATCATCCCTATCTCTATCATCTATATCTATCTATCTATCTATCTACCTATCTATCTACCTATCTATCCCTATCTATCTCTGTCTATCATCTATCTATCCCTATCTATCATCTATCCCTATCTATCATCCCTATCTCTATCATCTATATCTATCTATCTATCTATCTATCTATCTATCTATCTATCTATCTATCTATCTATCTATCTATCTATCTATCCCTATCTATCTATCTATCTATCATCTATCAATCCCTATCTATCATCTATATCTATCTATCTATCTCTATCCCTATCTATCTATCTATCTATCTATCTATCTATCATCTATCTATCTATCTCCCTATCTATCTCTGTCTGTCTATCATATCATATCATATCATATCTATCTATCTCTATCTCTTATCCCTATCTATCTATCATCTATATCTATCTATCATCTATCTATCTATCTATCTATCTATCTATCTATCTATCTATCTATCTATCTATCCCTATCTATCTATCCCTATCTATCTATCTATCATCTATCATCTATATCTATCTATCTATCCCTATCTATCTATCTATCTATCGATCTATCTATCTATCTATCTATCTATCTATCATCTATCTATCTATCTATCATCTATCTATCTCTGTAGACATATATATATCTATCTCTATCCAATCACATATTCTGTCTGTCCATCCATCCATCCTTCTATCTTCCATCATCTGTCTCTATACACACCTATATGTCTATCAATGTCTTATTACATATTCTATCTATCATCTACCTCCCTACCTTCCTGTCATTATCCCTCTCTCTCTCTCTCTAGCTATGTATCTTTAGCTCTATCTTTATGTCTGACTATCTCTCTCCAGCTATCTCAGTCTATCTAATAACATATTCTATCTATCCATCCACCCACCCATCCATCCACCCGCCAACCACGCATCTTGTCTGTGTCTGTCCCCCCTCCCTCCCTCCCTCCCTCCCTCCCTCCCTATGACTATATTTATCTCCGTCCCTCCCTCTCTCTCTCTCTCTCTTTGGGTGTCCAGCTCCCCCACAGTATGAAACAGCCCCACTCCATTCCCATTTCAGAGGAGTGGGGGATACCCTTGGGGGAAGCTTTCCTGCCCTGGCCCTCTCAATGGTCACCTGGCGTACCCCAACTGTAGGTCAGCATTCTTGGGCAAAGGACCAGCTCAGCTGCGGTTGTGGTTTCCAACGGGATGATTGCGTTGTGTTGCGGTTGCGGTTTCCAACGGGATGATTGCGTTGTGTTGTGGGGCAGATGTTGCAGCCCAGACCATCTCTGGAAGAGGAGAGGAATTCAATCCTCCATCCGCAGGAGGGGGGGGTTTAATCTCACGGAGCCCCCCCCTCCTTCCCTCCCCCCTCCTGTGGGAAAATCAAACAGGTGTTTCCCAGGCCATTGAACGCCTGTTGCCTCTTGGCCCATGTTCCCCTGCCACTTCATTACCATTTGAATTCTGGGAAAGAGCTGGGATGGAGGGGGCCCCTCCCGGACCAGCCTCCTGGCCATATGGTGCCTGTCCTCAGCTAAGCTGGGAATCACTGCCAGCATCCCGGGCTTCGCAAAGGTTGCCCAGCAGCATCCGAGATAAAAGTGACCGACATCTAGAAGGATGTGAGAAGACCACACAAGGCCAAGGCAGCCCCTTCTGGGGGTCTCGCTGTTCTCAGCAGACAGGCCTGCTGTGGGGGGGTGGGGGACAGAGGTGGCTGGACACGTTCGCTCCCATCCCAGGCCCTCGGGTCAAAGGCTTCCTGATGATGCCTGGATGGCAAAGCTGGAAGGGACCTTGGAGGTCTTCTAGTCCAACCCCCTGCCTAGGCAGGAAACCCTATACCGTTCCAGACAAATGGATATCCAGCATCTTCTTAAAGACTTCCAGTGTTGGGGCATTCACACCTTCTGAAGGCAACTTCTGTTCCACTGATTAATTGTTCTCACTGTCAGGAAATTTCTCCTCAGTTCTAAGTTGCTTCTCTCCTTAATTAGTTTCCACCCATTGCTTCTTGTTCTACCCTCAGGTGCCTTGGAGAATAGCTTGACTCCCTCTTCTTTGTGGCAACCCCTGAGAAGAAGTTGAAGGATTACTATGTGTATGTAAATAATATTTTTATTATTATTATGTGTGTAAATTGACCGAGGCAATACACTGTTCACTAAGCACTTATGTACATTAAAGAAAAAAGTATGTCTGTCTGTCTGTCTGTCTGTCTGTCTGTCTGTCTATCTATCTATCTATCTATCTATCTATCTATCTATCTATCTATCTATCTATAGATATAGATGTATGTATCTATCTATGTCTATCATATCTAATTTATCATCTGCCGGTATCTATCTATCTATCTATCTATCTATCTATCTATCTATCTATCTATCTATCTATCTATCTATATCTATCTATCTATCTATCTATCTATCTATCTATCTATCTATCTATCTATCATCTGTCTGTCTGTCTGTCTGTCTGTCTGTCTCTCATATCTAATTTATCATCTGCCGGTATCTATCTATCTATCTATCTATCTATCTATCTATCTATCTATCTATCTATCTATCTCTATCTATCTATCTATCTATCTATCTATCTATCTATCTATAGATATAGATGTATGTATCTATCTATGTCTATCATATCTAATTTATCATCTGCCGGTATCTATCTATCTATCTATCTATCTATCTATCTATCTATCTATCTATCTATCTATCTATCTATCTATCTATCATCTGTCTGTCTGTCTCTCATATCTAATTTATCATCTGCCGGTATCTATCTATCTATCTATCTATCTATCTATCTATCTATCTATCTATCTATCTATCTATCTATCTATCATCTATCTCTATCTATCATATCTAATTTATCATCTGCTGGTATCTATCTATCTATCTATCATCTGTCTGTCTGTCTGTCTATCTATCTCTATCTATCATATCTGATTTATCATCTGCCAGTATCTATCTATCTATCTATCTATCTATCTATCTATCTATCTATCTATCTATCTATCTATCATCTATCTATCTACCTATCTCTCTGTCTATCATCTATCTATCTATCTATCTATCTATCTATCTATCTATCTATCTATCATCTCTCTCTCTCTCTCTCTCATATCTAATTTATCATCTGCCGGTATCTATCTATCTATCATCTGTCTGTCTGTCTATCTCTATCTATCATATCTGATTTATCATCTGCCAGTATCTATCTATCTATCTATCTATCTATCTATCTATCTATCTATCTATCTATCTATCTAATCATCTATCTCTATCTATCATATCTAATTTATCATCTGCTGGTATCTATCTATCTATCTATCTATCTATCTATCTATCTCTCTCTCTCTCTATTATATATAGATATAGATGGATGTATGTGTGTATAAATATATATATGAATGAGTGGGGTGGGGGGGATGCCTCCTGTTTTTGCATCTGTCCCCTGCTCGGGGCGGGAGAGGGGAGAAGGGGTCACAGCTGCTTCACTCCAAAGAGCTGAATGGCCAGGAGAAATATGTCCCGTTTTCCCTCCAAAATCCCACCACCCTCTTTCCCTCTTTCCGCCCCCTTCCTCAAATCCCTACTTCTATTCAGGCACCCTTTCTGAGAATTGCTGGGAGAGGAGGAGGGGGAGGGGGGAATTCTGAGGTGGGTGGGGTGGGCGGGCGAAGAATGAATGGCCGGCCAGCTTTGCTCCAGATGGTGCCCCTTTGGTTGGGCTGTGGCTGGCTCTTCAAATGCAGATAAAGAGAATGGGGGGGGGGGGCTCTTAGCATAACAAAGGGGGACTCCAGGCCCAGCTGTGGAAGAGTTGAGGTGCTCTCGGGTGGGAATGAGGGGGGCGGTGAAATGAAACCCACAGATCTGACCCCTTTGGGTGGGGGTGGAAAGAGGTTGCACCGAAATAGGCTCTTTGCGGTGTGTGCCCCAAATTTGGCAAATCTTTTTTTGATCAATTTTAGCATTTGACTTGATTCTTTCCAAAGGCAGAATGTTGAGAATAGAACAGAGGGGGCCTTGGAGGTCTTCTAGTCCAGCCCCCTGTTCAAGCAGGAGAATCTATTCCAGTGATGGCGAATCTTTTCAGCACCAGAGTACCCAAAATGGGAATGTGTGTCTATGCGTGTACCGGAGGTCCAGAAACCTGTGGACCAGCCGGTACACAAACATCTGTGCTTGGCTGTTTGAGGGCATTTTTCAGGCTGATTTTCGTCCGTTTTGGGGTATTTTTCGGGCCATTTTAGTTGGTTTTTCTGGCCTTTTTTAACCCAAGCTTGAAAACAGCCTGAAATTGCTCCAAAACGCCCCAAAAACGGCCTGAAGAATGGCATGTTTTTCGGCCCTTTTTTCAGACATGTTCGGGCCGTTTTCTAGTGCCGGCAAAGACCAGCTGACCAGTGAACATGTGAAGGCCGTCAAGCAGAAGAGCAGCTGATGATAGCGCATGTGCTCACAGAGGTGGATCATGCCAAAGGTTTGTCCTCATCGGCCGAGACTAGTTCAGATGAAGGGAGTATCTAGAATAGAATAGAATAGTAGAAGAGACCTTGCAGGTCATCTAGTCCAACCCCCTATTCAAGTAGGAGACCTCACAGCATCCCATCCCATCCCATTGTGGGAAGTTATCACCCAGCCCTCTCCCAGAAAAATGAAATATCCTAGGAAATATTGAAAAGGCAGAATATTTCTCTGGATGTGAAAAGGAAGAAACAAGCTTTAAAAGACAGAATAGCTGCCTGTAGCTTCCTGCCCATCCACACTTTGTCAATAGGCCATTGAGAAGGCCAGGCTAGCCCACTTTACATAATAAAGACTTCCCCACTGCAGCTGTAGGGGGAAGGGATATTACTCAACTCTCCACATGGCATCTGAGAACTCATACATGGATTCAAAACAGCCTAGAGAGTAGCCCCCTGCATGGCCCCATGGGAGCCTGACAACCAATCAGAATACATTTCTTACACAGGAACAGGAAACAGAGAGGTGGGGCTGAACAGGTGATAAAAAGCCTAGCAAGCCCCTCCTTCAGCCCTTCTCTTCTTCTCCACCAACATTGAAGCATGCGATCCCCTTTTCTGATCAGGGCTCAAGCCACGTGGTCCTGTCCATCATTAAACCATCTTTCCAAGCAGCCTCCATGTCTCCAGTGTCTTTTTCCCCCCTTGGAGCTGAACCCAGAAGGACATTTCTTTCAACACCATCCTCTCCTCTCCTATCCTGACAGATGACAGTCCAGTCTCTTCTTAAAACCTCCAGTGATGGAACACCCACGATTTCTGGTGGCAAGCTGTTCCACTGGTTAATTCTCCTTACTGTTAGGAAGTTTCTCCTTAATTCCAGGTAGGCCTTGCCACAACTTACAACTATTCATTCAATGATCATTTTAAAGTTACAAGGGAACTGAAAAGTGTGACTTACGACAGTTTTTCACAGTTATGGCCTTTTCAGCACCCCCACGATGGCCACGTGATCAAAATTTGGACCCTTGGCAACTGGTTCAAGCTTACGATGGTTGCACTGTCCCAAAGTTGTGTGATCCCCGTTTGCGACCTTCTGAAGAAGCAAAATCCACGGGGAAATCCAGATTCACTTCACAACTGTGTGACTCACTTAACCACGGCTGTGATTCACTCAACAACAGTGGCAAGAAAGGTCGTAAAATGGGGCAAAACTCCCTCAACAGCTGCCTCGCTTAGCAACAGAACGCTGTGGTCGTACGTTGAGGACTACCGGCATTGTTAACCTATTTTAACAACAGACCCAGTTTTTCTCAGCTTTGGCAACTTGAAGTTGAGCGGACTTCAACTCCCAGAATTCCCCAGGCTGCAGATATATCTCCAAGTACACCCCACACATGTGGAAGTGGGTGAACTTATCACCAACAAATCCAGCTGTTGCAGATGCAGAGTCTGGACCAGTCTTTCTCACTGTAGATGGGTGGCCTTCCATTCCCAGCATGCTGGCTGGGGAATTCTGGGGGTTGAAGTCCACCCATCTTCAAGCGTGAGGTTGAGGACCACCGATCTAGAACCCTATTTGTCAATCTTGGCCAATTGAAGACTTCACTCCCCAGCATGCTGGCTCTGGAATCCTGGGAGTTGAAGTCCATCCATCTTCAAGAGTCTGAGGTTGAGGACCACCGATCTAGAACCCTGTGTGTCAATCTTGGCCAATTGAAGACGGGTGGACTTCAATTCCCAGCATGCTGGCTCTGGAATTCTGGGAGTTGAAGTCCACAGGTCCTAAAAGGACCATAGTTGTCCGATCTAGTGTTAAGGAACCCATCATAAGTCCTGGGTACATATCCAGCCAGGTTATGGGGGGCTGTATGAATGCAGCTAACGGAATGCCTGACCAGCTGCGTAATATCCTGTACATCTTCGGCTCCGAAAAGTTCTGGGAATATCCTCTTGACCAGGAAGGTAGCAAAAAAAAATAACCCTGAATTCCAGCAGATTCTTCTCGCCTCCTTCTCTCCCCCACTGCCCCCCACCCCACCGCCATCAGACGAGACCAGCTGGAACCAGAGATGGGGGCTGGGATTGTGTCCCATTTCCTGCCCCTCCTCAGGTCTGTTTCCGCCTTCGCCACGTTCTCCGTCCTCTGCCAGACTGGAAAACTCAAGGCCATGCAAAAAAGGCCAGGATCCATGGGGCCATCAGATTACAGAATAATAAAAAGAGTTGGGAGGGACCTTAGAGGTCATCTAGTCCAACCCCCCCCCCTACCGCTCAGGCAGGAAGCCCTGGACAAAAGGCAGCCCAGCCTCTTCTTAAAAATCCTCCAGGGATGAAGCACCTAGTACAACTTCTGGAGGCAGGTTGTTCCACTGGTTGATTGTTCTCCTTGTTACAAAATTTTCTCCTTAGGGTATTTCTAGTTTGCTTCTCTCCTCGATTGGGTTTCCATCCGTTGCTTCTTGTCCTGATTTCAAGGGTTTTGGAGAAGAGGTTGATCTCCTCCTCTTCTTTGGGGCAGCCTTGAACTTAAAAGAGCTCTGGGACTTCAGAATTCAAACAGGGAGGGCACCTGCCACACACGCAATGCTCCGGGATCTAACCATGGTTAATACGTAAGACAATATGTATGGATTGTGGAGAGAGCAGAAGAGGAGAGGAAGAACAGATGAGGATAACAGAGTTAGAAGGTGATGGGTTTGCGGAGAGGAGGAGGAGGAGGAGGACTGTGGGGTCCGGGATGCTCTCTGAGGTTGGTGGTTTCGTTGCAGGCGTTTCATGACCCAACTAGGGAACATCATCAGTGCTAAAAGGGAGGAGGGTTTGTAGAGAGGAGAAGGGAGAAGGCACGGAGGAGCAAGAGGAGAAGGGGGTCCTTGCAGCTCTCTGAGCTTGGTGGCTTCCTTGCAGACGTTTCATGACCCAGCTAGGGAACATCATCAATACTAGAAGAGATATGCAGGGAGGAGGAGGAAGAGGAGGACTGTGGGGTCCTTGATGCTCTCTAAGGGTCATTGTTTTCTCGCAGACATTTAGCTGCCCAACTAGGTAACTTCATCAGTGCTCAAAGGGTGTTGGGTTTGCACTCTCTCTCTGTCTCTATACAAGGGACTTGCCTTGTCAGTGTGGTTTTCTCCTTGATGGCTCCTCAATGAGTGTTGTCCCTACCTGCTTAATCACTTTGTCTGGTGTCAATCCCTGCTTATCTCAATGCTGGTTCCTTCGCTCTCCTTCCCTCGCCAGCTGCTTCCGACGGCCTCTTTTCATCAAACCGGTGAAACATCTGCAAGAAAGCCAAGCTCAGAGAAACCGCACCCCCCCCCCAAGGACCTCACGGGAGCGGCCCCTTCGAGGACAGAACCCACATCTCGCTGTCCAGAGGTGACCACATCTGGCAAGCAAAGGCGCATGAATACTACAGCTGGGAATCTTTCTCCTCCTCCTCCTCCTGGCTCACTTTTGGGGAAGGTTGCCGGGATGAGCAGGGATCACCAGGAGTGGGGAGGGGGGGGGAGCATCCTGGGTTTGACGGGAAGTGATCCAGAGAGCGTCCACCTCCTGGCCAGCTGTCCCGATGCGACCATCCCATTCCTGGACTTTTAGGAAAGCCAAACGGGGGGGGAAGATTTCCTGGCTGGCCGGCATTTCCTCCGTGGGAGGGGCCGACCGAGCTTTTCCCATCTGGGGAGACCCCCACCGCGAGCAGGAAGGTGGCCTGAACAGCTGGCCAGACAGGCTGGAGCCAGGCTTAGTGGGGAGGGACGGAGGGGGCAGCCGGGAAGGGAGGGTTGTGATTGCCCTGGTCCAGGTGTTTGGGGCAACCGAGGCAGGAGCGAGGGGGAGAGGAATAAAATGGGGGCTTCTCTGCAGTCTCGTGGATGTCCCCCCCAGACCCATTCCTCCCCCGAGGTAGTCCTCATTTTACAGCCATTCATTTAGCAATCAAAGTTACCAGGGCCCTCAAAAAGGTGACTTAACTACCATTTTTTCACACTTATGACCGTCGCAACATCAGTCCACGATCAACATTGGCAACCGGTTCGTAGTTAGGAGGGTGGCGGTGTCCTGGGGAGGGGGTTTCACAGGATCTTCGGACCCGCCAAGTCCGTGGGGATTTACTGAAGCACTACAGGGAGGCAGGTGGGGAAATGAGGCCAAGCACACTTAACGACCGTCTCGCTTAGCAACAGAAATTTTGGGCTCCGTCATGGTCGTAAGTCGAGGATTACCTGTACAGAGTTGGAAGGGACCTTTGCAGGTCTTCCAGTCCAATTGGGCGTGGGATGGGCAGCAGGGATCCAAAGCCATCCTGGCAGGGGATGATGGGAAGTGTTATACAAGCCAGGCATTCAGACTAGTATGGACTGGCTGAACAGGGCAGAGGGCAAAGTTTCCAGGGCAGTTGGCAGGAAAACATATCCAGGGGTGTCCCTTTTTCCTTCTTTTTCTTTCTTTCTTTCTTTCTTTCTTTCTTTCTTTCTCTTCTTTCTTTCTCTTCCTTCCTTTCTCTTTTGTTCGCTTTCTTTCTTTTTTCTTTCTTTTTTCCTTCCTTCCTCTTTTTCTCTCTCCCCCCCTTTCATTCTTTTTATTTCTCTCTCTCCCTCTTTTGTTCTTTTTTTCTTTCTTTTTTCTCCCTCTTTTTTTCTTTTTCTTCCTTCCTTCCTTTCGTCTTTCTTTCTTCCTTCCTCTATTTTTTCTTTCTTTCCACCCCTCTCTTTTATCTTTTTCTTCCTTCCTTTCCTTGTCTTTCTTTCTTCCTTCCTCTATTCTTTCTTTCTTTCTTTTTCCCTTTCTTTTTTCTCTTTTCCTTCCTTTCCTTGTCTTTCTTTCTTTCTTCCTCTATTTTTTCTTTCTTCCACCCCTCTCTCTTTTATCTTTTTCTTCCTTCCTTTCCTTGTCTTTCTTTCTTCCTTCCTCTATTTTTTTTTCTTTCCACCCCTCTTTTATCTTTTTCTTCCTTCCTTTCCTTGTCTTTCTTTCTTTCTTCCTCTATTTTTTTCTTCCTTCCTTTCCTTGTCTTTCTTTCTTCCTTCCTCTATTTTTTTTTCTTTCCACCCCTCTTTTATCTTTTTCTTCCTTCCTTTCCTTGTCTTTCTTTCTTCCTTCCTCTATTTTTTTTTCTTTCCACCCCTCTTTTATCTTTTTCTTCCTTCCTTTCCTTGTCTTTCTTTCTTCCTTCCTCTATTTTTTTTTCTTTCCACCCCTCTTTTATCTTTTTCTTCCTTCCTTTCCTTGTCTTTCTTTCTTTCTTCCTCTATTTTTTCTTTCTTCCACCCCTCTCTCTTTTATCTTTTTCTTCCTTCCTTTCCTTGTCTTTCTTTTTTCCTTCCTCTATTTTTTCTTTCTTTCTTTTTCCCCTTTCTTTTTTTCTTTTCCTTCCTTTCCTTGTCTTTCTTTCTTCCTTCCTCTATTCTTTCTTTCTTTCTTTTTCCCTTTCTTTTTTCTCTTTTCCTTCCTTTCCTTGTCTTTCTTTCTTCCTTCCTCTATTTTTTTTCTTTCCACCCCTCTTTTATCTTTTTCTTCCTTCCTTTCCTTGTCTTTCTTTCTTCCTTCCTCTATTCTTTCTTTCTTTCTTTTTCCCTTTCTTTTTTCTCTTTTCCTTCCTTTCCTTGTCTTTTTCTTCCTCTATTTTTTCTTTCTCTTTTTCCCTTTCTTTTTTCTCTTTTCCTTCCTTTCCTTGTCTTTCTTTCTTTCTTCCTCTATTTTTTCTTTCTTTCCACCCCTCTCTCTTTTATCTTTTTCTTCCTTCCTTTCCTTGTCTTTCTTTCTTCCTTCCTCTATTCTTTCTTTCTTTCTTTTTCCCTTTCTTTTTTCTCTTTTCCTTCCTTTCCTTGTCTTTCTTTCTTTCTTCCTCTATTTTTTCTTTCTCTTTTTCCCTTTCTTTTTTCTCTTTTCCTTCCTTTCCTTGTCTTTCTTTCTTTCTTCCTCTATTTTTTCTTTCTTTCCACCCCTCTCTCTTTTATCTTTTTCTTCCTTCCTTTCCTTGTCTTTCTTTTTTCCTTCCTCTATTTTTTCTTTCTTTCTTTTTCCCTTCTTTTTTCTTTTTCTTCCTTCCTTCCTTTTCTTGTCTTTTTCTTCCTCTATTTTTTCTTTCTTCCCCCCCTTTTCTTTTTCTTCCTTCCTTCCTTTCCTTGTCTTTTTCTTCCTCTATTTTTTTCTTTCTTCCTCTTTTCTCTTTTCTTTCTTCCTTTCTTTTCTTTTTCTTTCCATATTTCTTTCTTTTCTTTCTCTTTTCTCTCTTTCCATCTTTCTTTCCTCTCTCTCTCTCTCTCTCTCCCTTCCTTCCTTTCCTTCCAATTCTCCCATATCTCTTCTCCGGCCCAGGGTCAGGCACCCGTCCTTTGCAGCCGAGGAGGTGGCCATTGGTAGCTGGCGAAACCACATCTGGAGTCTAGACTTGGTGACTCGGAGGGCCGGCCTTGCGCGGGGGGGGGCAGCAGTGCCCGTCTCCGGCTGAGCCGTGTTTGCTTAGCTGGAGGTATTTAACCGGCTGCTCCAGCGGTGGGCCGAGGCGGCTGCAGGGAAGGAGCCACAAGGCTTGGCGTAACATCTCCGGGAGGCAGGAAAAGGGTCACCCCCATGGCAGGGGTGCGAGGCGCCGGGATCGAGGCTCCTCGCAGCCGGATGACGGCGAGGTTTCAATGCTGTTTTTGTGGATGCAGAAGCCGGCCAGCAAACACCAGTTGTTGACTCTGGCAGCTGGCAGGTTCCCCAGCCGGGCCGGATCCCTGCCAGCAGGGCAGCCGCAGAGCCATCCAGTAGAGGCTCAGCTAACCCAACCGGCAAACAAATAGAACTAAAAACGGTAGATTTTGGTTGGAGGGCAACTGCAACAGGGCCCCTGGAAGGGGCTGAATTATATTATGGGGAGGGGGGGCTTAAAGGCATCATCTGTGTGTGTCTCCCCGGCCCCCCATGTCCCCTAATTCTCATTCTCTACCATCCAAACACAGGACTGGAAAGCTCAGCCTGTTGATCGCCAGGGGACAATTTACACATTGGAGGAAGGGTTTTAGCTCAAGGATAAAAAAAATAAATAACAAGAGTTGGAAGGGACCTTGGAGGTCTACTAGTCCAACCCCCTGCTCAGGCAGGAAACGTTATATAGCGTTTCAGACAAATCTCTTCTTAAAAACCTCCAGTGTTGGCGCATTCACAACTTCTGGTGGCAAGCAGTTCCGCCGATTTAATTTTTCTCCCTGTCGGGAAATTTCTTCCTAGTTCTAAGCGGCTTTTCTCCTTGATTAGTTTCCATCTGCTTCAGCTTCTCCTGCCTTTGGGTGCTTTGCCCCTCTTCTTTGGGGGGGCAGCCCCTCAAATATTGGAAGACTGCTATCGTGTCTCCCCTAGTCCTTCTTTTCATTAAACTAGACAGGCCCAGTAACAGAATAACAGAGTTGGAAGGGACCTTGGAGGTCATCTAGTCCAACCCCCTGCCTAGGGAGGAAACCTTATATACCGTTTCAGACAAATGGCTATCCAGCATCTTCTTAAAGACTTCCAGTGTTGGGGCATTCACAACTTCTGGAGGCAACTTCTGTTCCACTGATTAATTGTTCTCACTGTCAGGAAATTCCTCCTTAGTTCTAAGTTGCTTCTCTCCTTGATTAGTTTCCACCCATTGCTTCTTGTTCTACCCTCAGGTGCCTTGGAGAATAGTTTGACTCCCTCTTCTTTGGGGCAACCCCTGAAATATTGGAAGACTGCTATCATGTCTCCCCTAGTCCTTCTTTTAATTAAACTAGACATACCCAGTTCCTGCAACCGTTCCTCATATGTTTTAGCCTCCAGTCCCCTAATCCTCTTTCTTGCTCTTCTCTGCACTCTTTCTAGAGTCTCCACATCTTTTCTACATCGTGGCGACCAAAACTGGATGCAAATATTCCAAGTGTGGCCTTCCCAAGGCCTTATAAAGTGGTATTAACTCTTCAAGTGATCTTGATTCTCTCCCTCTGTTGATGCAGCCTAGAACTGTGTTGGCTTTTTTGGCAGCTGCTGCACACGGCTGGCTCCTATTTAAATGGTTGTCCACTAGGACTCCAAGATCCCTTTCACAGTTACTACTGTTGAGCAAGGTACCATCAATACCTGTGATGGTGAACCTGTGGCACGCAGAGCCCTCTCCGTGGGCACATGCGCCATCACCAGCTGCTGTTCTGGTTTCGGCATGCACACCAGCTGGTCTTTGTGGGTGCCAGAGTGGCGGAAAACGGCTTGAAAATGCCCCAAAACCGACCTTTTTCCCAGGCCATTATCAGGCAGGTTTTCAGGTCGAAAACAGCCCAGAAAATGGCCTGAAAATGGCCAAAAAATCCAGCTTAAAAACTGCCCAAAAATGGCCTAAGAAACAGGGAAAAAACCAGGCGTGCGCCTGCGGGCCAGCTGGTTTTCGAGTTTCTGGTTCTCTGGCAGACGCACATGCATGCAACTTTACACATCTCACTCAACAACACAAATGTTGAGCTCAATAGTCGTAAATTGAGGACTACCTGTAGTGAAGACGGTTGCTAAGTGAACCTGGCTTCCTCATTGGCCTATTTTGTCGGGAGGTCGCCAAAGGGAGTGACATGCCCTGGGACACTGGAAGCGTCATAAATGCGAGTCAAGCGGCTGAATCTTGATCACGGGAATGCCCGCAACGGCCGTAAGTGTGAAACAGCCACAAGTCACCTTTTTTTCAGGACTGTTGTAACTTCAAACTGTCAATAAACAAACCGTTGTTGTTGTCTATGGAGTTTCTTGGCCATCCAAGGAAAGAGTTTTTCCCAAAAGTGCCTTTTCCCCCCCCAAATGGACTTTCTGATTTTCCTTGGAAGATGTTTCACTTCTCATCCGTGAAGCTTTCTCTGTTCTGACTGGAGGAGGGATGGCTGGGCTCTTATTAAGCCAAGGACTCCCTGGTGAGATTGGCAACCTGGTTTTCCAACTGGAGCCGCGAGGGTGAAACCTGTGGCCCCCGGAGCCCTCTCTGCGGGCACGCCAGCTGTCCCCCCCAGCTCCATTGCACATGCCCACATGCCGAGGTGGCACAGTGGTTAGGGTGCAGTACTGCAGGCGACTTCAGCTGACTGTTATCTGCAGTTCGGCGGTTCTAATCTCACCGGCTCAAGGTTGACTCAGCCTTCCATCCTTCCGAGGTGGGTGAAATGAGGACCCGGATTGTTGTTGGGGGCGATATGCTGACTCTGTAAACCGCTTAGAGAGGGCTGAAAGCCCTATGAAGCGGTATATAAGTCTAACTGCTATTGCTAACTGCTATTGCTATGCTATGCTATGCTATGCTATGCTATGCTAATCTATCTATCTATCTATCTATCTATCTATCTATCTATCTATCTATCTATCTATCTATTTATCTATCTATCGGCAATATTGCAGGTTAACTCTGCTCACTGCCAGGAGTTCGTTCCTGGTTGACTCAGCCTTCCATCCTTCCGAGGTAAGTAAAATGAGGACCCGGATTGTTGTTGGGGGCGATATGCTGACTCTGTAAACCGCTTAGAGAGGGCTGAAAGCCCTAGGAAGCGGTATATAAGTCTAACTGCTATTGCTATTGCTATTCTGCTGGCCAGCTGATTGTCGGGCCTCTACTGCGTATGTGGGAGACACACACGCATGCATGGGAGGGGGGTTGCATGCGCATACGTGGGGAGGAGTGTGGCACGACTCCCCACACCGCATTTTGGGTCGCAGGAGGCTTCAGGGAGGCCCAAAACAGGCTGTGGAGGACGGGCACACGTATGCACATGGGTGCACATGCGGGGGGAGCAGGGGAGCAACACGTACATGCTCAAGGGGGTGGGGCACGCTCGGGGAGTGTGGCACACAGTGTCTTACGGGCACGAGCGCATGTGTGTGCACAATGTCGCACTCCTAAATGTTTTCCGCAGGGGTGGGCAAAAGGGTTAGCCAGCCCTGACCTAGAGGTTGCCCCCTCCCCATTTGAGTTTGAGTTTATTAGGACTTGTATGCCGCCCACTCTCAAAAGACTCGGGGCGGCTTACAGAAAAGGCAGGGAAGGGAACATATAAAAATTTAAAAAGTACAAACATTAAAATCACATAACATTCATAACATAAAACGGGGGGCTGGATAACTCAACAGCCCCAGGCCTGCTGGAAGAGCCAGGTCTTAATTGCTTTGCGGAAGGCAAAGGGAGAGTAGTAAGGCTCCGGATCTCCACGGGGGGAGATCGTTCCATAAGGCCGGAACAGCAACAGAGAAGGCCCTTCCCCGGGGGGGGGGGGGGTCGCCAGCCAACATTGGCTGGCAGATGGAATCCGGAGGAGGCCTAAATCTGTGCATTTGTGGCTCCAGGACGTGGGTTGTCCTCATCGGAGCTGGCCACAAACGTCCAGCCTTGCAGGATGGATGCAAAGCTTTCCCGCCCCCCCCCTCGGGCCACCAGCTGGACGGCCCCTTGGAAACAGCCCAGCAACAGAGGCTTGCATTGATCTGGCTGAGCTCCGGGACCCCTCCTCAAAACAAGACAGTCCAAGGGGGAGGGAAGCGTCCAGGAAAGACCCACCTGCATCTAAACAGAAGGGTCAGTGTGAAGAGAGGAGAAAGGCCGGCCGGAGAGGAGGGGGGGGCAACACCCCCACCCCCACGGGTCACCACTCCAGATGTGAGAACAGCAGCGGTCATCCTCCCCAGCTTCAGATTCTGGGTCTTCCACTCATCTGGTCCAGCCATTGGAGTTGGCCGTTACAGACTGTCCTTGACTTAAAATGATTCACTTAGCGACCGTTCGGAGCTACAGCAGCCCTGAAAAAAAGGGACTTGCAACCGTTTCACGCTTGCGATCCCGGCAGGGCCCCCCCCCCCCGGTATCGAAATTCAGATGCTTGACTCGTATTTACGTCCGTTGTGGTTCGTGGGGGACACACTGATCCCCTCCTGTGACCTTCTGCCAGGGCAAAGTCAAATGGGGAAGCCAGATTCACTTTTAACAACCGTGTGACGCATTTAACGCGTGAAGGGATTCGTGGCATGGAAGGACGTAAAAATGGGTCAAAACCCACTTAACAATTGCCTCGTTTTGAAACGGAAATTTGGGCCTTGGTTGTGGTGCACCTGGATCTTTAAAATGAAGGTTGCACAAACACAGCTGTAGCTAGGATCGGGGTAAAAGAACCAATCACCCGGGGTTTTTTGGGGGGTGGGGGGGGGCTATCATTTAAGACGTTCTTTATCTGGGACGGAATAACGATTTGGTCAGGGGGGTTGGACTAGAAGACCTCCCAGGTCCCTTCCAGCCCTTCAGATTCTAAGCCTGAGTGGTTTGCAATTCATCCTGGGATGAGGATTCCTTTGCGGAAGGAGGAAATGGTGCCAAAGCTTAAATCAAGCCACCATGCCATTTCGCTTGGTAAACTCCCAAGATTCGTTCTTCTCGCCATGGATGTCTACGCATTGCTTCTCTGTGTCATCTGATACAGGAGGGCATATGCACAATTTTGTACTGATTGATTGATTGATTGATTGTGTCCTGTTTATGTAGGGTATATTGGAGGTGGTGGGCTCGACAGCTCTCTGCAACGAAATTTGGTTTTAATAAATGCTGATTAGCATACATTTAAAGTGACAATAGTTATTCTATTTTTATTCTGTATTCTACTCTATTTTGTTGTTCTCTATTCTGTTCTGTTTTCTATTCCAGTCTATATTTTCTATATATTCTGTTCTGTATTTGACTCAACTCTATATTTTGTTCTGTTCTCTACTTCTATTCTGTTTCATTCTATTCTGTTGTTTTCGATTCTATTCTAAACTCACTATTCTATTCTAATCTCTATTCTATTCTAATATTCTATTCTAATCTCTATTCTAATTCTATTCTAATCTCTATTCCGTTCTAATATTCTATTCTAATCTCTATTCTATTCTAATATTCTATTCTAATTCTAATCTCTATTCTATTCTAATCTAATATTCTATTCTAATCTAATATTCTATTCTAATTCTAATCTCTATTCTATTCTATTATTCTATTCTAATTCTATTCTAATCTCTATTCTATTCTATTCTAAACTCACTATTCCATTCTAATTCTATTCTAATCTCTATTCTATTCTAATATTCTATTCTAATTCTATTCTAATCTCTATTCTAATCTAATATTCTATTCTAATTCTAATCTCTATTCTATTCTATTCTAATATTCTATTCTAATTTCTATTCTATTCTTCTATTCTATTCTATTCTTTCCTATTCCGTTCTGGTTTGACAGAATCAGAGGCAACTAATTTTCTGGTGTAAATTCCACACCAAGAACAGCTGGACTCACTGAGGAGATGAGGCCATTAAAGGAGAGATAAAACCAGCCTAATGCGTAGCAAAGATGCAGAAAGGAGGCCTTTTAACTGACTGAGGTCAGCGTGTTGTGTGAATGTATACAAGCTCCTGGGTGTTCCAGAACTCTTGAGAGGCTGGGCTGTCAAATGCATATTGCATTTCAAGCCAAAAATCTTTCTTGGCTGCCATACGGTCTTGATCTAAAGCCAGGATTGGCTCCAGCCTCCCAGCTGGTTACACTGCTGATAGTTTTGACTAGTACAAATGGCCTAATCAATATTGATCAACACACACACACACACACACACACACACACTATTATTTCTTTAAACGAACCTCACCTTTCTCCCCTCAGGACTCTAAACCAGTCTCACCCCATAGCCAAGTCTAAAGCTGTTAAAACGATCGTGCAATCCTAGTCCTGGAAGGGACCTTGGAGGTCTTCTAGTCCAACCCCAGATAAGGGACACTGTTTAAATTGTAGCCCCCACAGACAGGCAGTTTGGGTCTTTCAGCATTAATCCCTCCGTGCTTTTGACTGCCCCACACAATCTTGCAGAGTGGTGTTTCTTAACCGGGCATTTTTAAAATAGGTGGACTTCAACTCCCAGAATTCTCCAACCAGCGTGCTTTTAAGATGTGTGGATTTTAACTCCCACAATTCCCCAGGCAGCGTGCTTTACGATGGGTGCTTCAACTCCCAGAATTCTCCAGGGCGCATGCTTTAAGTTGGGTGGACTTCCAACATCAGAACTGCCTAGCCAACATCCTTTGATGATGGCTGGACTTCAGCTCCCAGAATTCCCCAGGCAGTGTTGCTGGCTGGGGAATTCTGGGAGTTGAAGTCCACACATCAAAAAGCGGGTAGAGCCATTAGTGTGGTTCCTGCTTATGAGGCCAGAGTCATATGCTGCCCTCTGCTGTCCAGATTGAGAAATGATCTGTACGGATTAAAACAACTCGATTCAGGAAACACACCTGGGCAGAAAGGTATCCAAGGCCTTCGAGCAGGTGACACACCTGTTTGGCTTCCCCATTGGGTGCCCACCAGCTACTTACCTGCCACTCTTCCCCAAGCCACGGCCCTAAAGCCAAGCTCAACCACTAAAACTGCAGGCGCTGAAAAACTCCACCCGCCATTAACTGAATTTAAAGAGAGGGTAGCGCAGAAGACGTCGATAGCAGGAAGTCCTCGACTTACCACCGTTCATTTAGCGGCCGGCACTGAAAACAAAGTGACACGACTGTACTTCTCATGACCGTTGCAGCATCCTCATGGCCACGGGATTCAAAGTTTGGCAATGGGCTCGTCTTTGTGACCTCTGGAGTGCCCTGGGGTTTCGCGATTCCCTTTCGCGACCTTCTGACGTTAGCTGAGTCCGCGGGGAAGCCGCGGATTTACTTAGCAACCTTCACTTAAGGGTGACTCACTTAACCATCTGTATCAGAATAAGAGAGTTGGAAGGGACCTTGTAGGTCATCTAGTCCAACCCACACACACAGACACACCTGCTCTAGCAGAAGACTCTACACCATTTCTGACAGGTAGCTCTCCAGTCTCCAGGGACGAAGCTCCCACAACTTCCGAAGGGAACTTCTGTTCCGTGGGTTGATTGTTCTCACTGTTGGGAAATTCCTCCTTGTTTACAAGTTGAATCTCTCCTTGATCAGTTTCCATCCATTATTATTATTATTATTATTATTATTATTATTATTCCTTGTCTGGACCTTTGGATGTTTTGGAGAATAGGTTGCCCCCCCTTCCTCCTCTCTGGGGCAGCCCCTCCAATATAACATGGAACGGGTGGCTGGATTAACAGTGTGGGAAGGGATCTTGGAGGTCATCTAGTCCAACCCCCCTCCCAAGCAGGAGATCCTACACCATTTCCGACAGATGGCAGTCCAGTCTCTTCTTGAAAGCCTCCAGGGATGAAGCTCCCACAACTTCCAAAGGCAACTTCTGTTCCATGGGTTGATTGTTTTCACTGTCAGAAAGTTCCTTCTTGTTTGTAGGTTGAATCTCTCCTTGGTCAGTTTCCATCCATTACTCCTTGTCTGGCCTTCAGTGGCTTTGGAAAATAGCTTGACCCCCTTCCTCCTCTCTGTGGCAGCCCCTCCAATATTGGAAGATGCTCTCCTGTCTCTCCTGGTCCTTCTCTTCCCTAGACTAGCCAGGCCCAGTTCCTGCACCCGTCCATCGTATGTTTTAGTCTCCAGTCCCCTAATTGTCTTTGTTGCTCTTCTCTGCACTCTTTCCAGAGTCTCCACATCTTTTTATAGCGTGGTGACCAAAACTGGATGCAGGACTTTTCAGTGTTGGAAGGGACCTTAGAGGTCTTCTAGCCAAACCCCCCGCTTAGGGAAGAAACCCTATCCCACGCCAGACAAATGGTTGGTTATCCAATCTCTTCTTAAAAACTTCCAGTGTTGGGGCAGCCACTTCTGGTGGCAAGCAGTTCCGCTGGTTAACTGTTCTCACTGTTAGGAAGTTTCTCCTGAGTTCCAGCTTGCTTCTCTCCTTGATTAGTTTCCACCCATTTCTTCTTGTTCTGCCCTCAGGTGCTTTGGAGAATAGCTTGACTCCCTCTTCTTTGGGGCAACCCCTGAGATATTGGAAGGCTGTTATCATGTCTCCCTTAGTCCTTCTCTTCATTAAACCAGACATTCCCAGTTCCTGCAACCGGTTTTTTAATTACTCTTGGTTCCTAGTGTTGCTTTCAGTCGTTCTCTTTCTATTTGCAGGCCTTTGGATTGCCTTTCTGCAAGTTTTATTCTTTATCAAATTTATTTGGTGAACGTCGGCTTGTCCTGTTGCTGCCTCTGAAGGCCACGAGACACCCCCCCCACCCCCCACCCCGCAAATCCAGCCGCCCCCACCCCTTTCAAATACCTCCCAGGAGAGATAATTCAGTCCCCAAGAATTATCCGGCCCGTTTTTTTTCTTCTGGTTTCCATTTTGTTTTTCCTCCTTTTAATATGAGAAGCAAATCCACAATACAAAATTTAAAAATCAGCACCCAGGACCACCACCCCCACGCCCCCCTCTGCCTCCCCCACCCCCTCCCAAGGCAACGAAGAAGAGGGAGGAGGAGGAGGGAAGGGGAACCGGTGTCAAAAGCTTTTTTTGGGGGGGTGGTGGGGGTGGAGGGGAGGTGGGGTGGGGGGAGAACCGTTAACTCCACACCACACACACACATACGCCACCCGCCTGCTTCCTCCTCGGTGGGGGGGGGGGAGGAGGAGGGGGTTTCCAGGTCCAGGAAAGCAGATCTGGAGCTGCATCAAGTCCGAGAGAGAGAGAGAGAGACAGACGGACGGACGCACAGAGACACAAGCGCACCCCGACATGCGGCCGTGATGCCACCCAGTTGGCTTGGGAAAGAAAAACGAAAACCATTTGCGATGGGGAAGGGGGTCGGGGGGGGGGGGTCGGGGGGGGGGAAGAAAGCCCAGCCTGGCCAGTCGCTCGGAGTTATTTCTCTTTCTTCTCAACGTTTGTCTCTGTCGCATCTCCTGTAGCCTCTTCCTTCATATCCTTCGGGGTAGAGTTTTCCTCGTAGCTGGGGAACAAGAGGGAAAAAGAGGGTGAGGCCGACTCCTGGCCAGGAGGGGTCAGTTATAGCAAAAAAAAACCCTCCCAATAATCTCCATTTAGGGCATCTTTGTCTTTCTAGCAGATTTTTTTTAAATTATTTTTTCCCTTCTACAACACCTTACAGTCATTACATCAACATTGTTATGTCATCATACCTGTACATGTATATAACATTTCGCTTCTATATTTACACACCTTTATTCACAGATATATTCACAAGAGACCATCCAGACAGAAAGCCAATATTTTTACTGTTGCCTTTGTTACATTTGTGTTGTATTTGTGCTGATAAATAAATAAAGGGAGACTAGTATAGATCTATTTCAAGCTATTTAGCTCTCATCAGCTAGCCATACCCTTACTGGGATTCGAACCTGGGCTGTATTACATATTAGGCAGATGTCTTAACCGCTAAGCCACAAGCTTCTCCTCCTTTATCAGCTGAGCCAAGGAAATAGGTATGTATTTAGTGTCACAACCCCTGGTATGCCCAAATAAGGGAGGAAGCATACTGCTTCCTTTCTCTGTCTATCGGCTCGTCAAAAGAGACCATCCAGACAGAAACCCAATATTTTTACTGTTGCCTTTGTTACATTTGTGTTGTATTTGAGCTGATAAATAAATAAAGGGAAACTAGTATAGATCTATTTCAAGCTATTTAGCTCTCATCAGCTAGCCATACCTTTACTGGGGTTCAAACCTGTGCTGTATTACATGTTAGGCAGTTGTGTTAGCCACTAAGCCACAGGTTCTCCTCCTTTATCAGCTGAGCCAGGGAAATAGGTATGTATTTTGTGTCACAACCCCTGGCATGCCCAAATATGGGAGGAAGCATACTGCCAACAGAACTGCTTAACATGTAATACAGCACAGGTTCGAATCCCAGTAAGGGTATGGCTAGCTGATGAGAGCTAAATAGCTTGAAATAGATCTATACTAGTCTCCCTTTATTTATTTATCAGCACAAATGCAACACAAATGTAACAAAGGCAACAGTAAAAATAATGGCTTTCTGTCTGGATGGTCTCTTGTGACGAGCCGATGGACAGAGAATGGAAGCAGTAGGCTTCCTCCCATATTTGGGCATACCAGGGGTATGTATGTATGTATGTATGTATGTATGTATGTATGTATGTATGTATGTATGTATGTATAGATAGATAGATAGATAGATAGATAGATAGATAGATAGATAGATAGATAGATAGTTTTTTGGCTTAATTAATTTTATTCTTGTTTTGCAGCCATTTGTACCAATTGTTCCAAATTTCATAATATTCCGACTCTTCTTTATCTTTTAATTTCGGTGTTAATTTGTTCATCTCTGCACAATCCAAAGTTTTTTTTTTAATCACTAATTCGTCCGAGGGGGTATTATTTTGTTTCCAGCATTGGGCAAATGCTATTCTAGCTGCAGTTAGCAGATGTGTTAATATGTACTTAATTTTCTTTGTATATTTCCCTTTGATTATTCCCAGCAGAAAGATTTCGGGTTTGTATTTTATCTGTTCTCCTGTAATTTCTTGCACCCATTTCCAAATTTCTGTCCAATATTTTTGTGTTTCCGGGCAGGTCCACCATATGTGATAAAAAGTCCCTTGTACTTTTTTACACTTCCAGCAGGTCGGCTTCATGTTCGGGTACATTTTAGCCAATTTAGGGCATCTTAAGCGAGGTGGACTCCAACTCCCAGAATTCCCCAGCCAGAATCCTTTATGTTGAGTGGCCTTGCACATCATAAGAAATGCTAGCTGGTGAATTCTGGAAGTCCACTCCTCTTAAATAAAGCCTGCTGGCTGGGGGATTCTGGGAGCTGAAGCCCACTCCTCTTAAAGCGGTTGAGAAAGACGAATCCAGAGTGAGGCCTCCAACATGGAGCACCAAACCCTGAAGGAGCTGGGGGGAAGACCAGTCCCACACACCCCCACTCAAGACCCAAGGCATCACCCCCCGCTCCACCCACTCGAGAGACAGAATTCAATTCTGTCTTCTGACTGCGGCATCAAACCCACCGCTCAAGAGCTCCTTCCCAAGCTTTAACTCCCAACAAGGTTGCACAGCTTGGAGGGGAACTGGGTTAGTCTAGGGCTGATGGAAATCTGACATACAGGGAGTCTTACTTATAACCACAATTGAGCCTGTCGTGCTCCAGCATATGACTTTTATATACTGGTTTGGCTCTCTAGCTCCATCTAGTGGTCAGAGGGACAAATATGCACCAACATGTGATTTTTATATAGTTTTTTGCTCTCTATCCCCATCTAGTGGCCATACGGACAAATATGCCCCTACACATGATTTTTATATAGTGTTTTTGCTCTCTATCCCCATCTAGTGCCCAGAGGGATAAATATGCACCAACATGTGATTTTTATATACTGTGTTTGCTCTCTAGCCCCATCTAGTGGCCAGATGGACAAATATGCCTCTACACATGACTTTTATATAGTGTTTTTGCTCTCTAGCCCCATCTAGTGGCCGGAGGGATAAATATGCACCAACATGTGATTTTTATATACTGTTTTTGCTCTCTAGCCCCATCTAGTGGCCAGAGGGACAAATATGCACCAAGAGCCAAGGTGGCGCAGTGGTTAAATGCAGCACTGCAGGCTACTGCTAGATCAGCAGGTCAGCGGTTCAAATCTCACCAGCTCAGGGTTGACTCAGCCTTCCATCCTTCCGAGGTGGGTAAAATGAGACCCAGATTGTTGGGGGCAATATGCTGACTCTCTGTAAACCGCTTAGAGAGGCCTGAAAGGCCTATGAAGCGGTATATAAGTCTACTGCTATACGGGATTTTTATATAGTTTTTGCTCTCTAGCGCCATCTAGTGGCCGGAGGGATAAATATGCACCAACATGTGATTTTTATATACTGTTTTTGCTCTCTAGCCCCATCTAGGAATCTGAAAGACAAACACCAAGTATGTGGTTTGAAGCTGACCCTACCCACCCTGTTACACATCAGCCTGCACTCTGAAAACAATTTGGAGAAGGCAGAAGCACAAAGAAGAATCCATCTTAATCTGTGGCACACGGTCATCCAAGGAGCTGGTAAGATTTAAATTGCTTGTATTTATTAGTTGGTATATTCAGCAGTAACTCAATAATGTCTATCTTGTATTTGGTTCTCATTCTATGTATCCCTGTTTTCCCCAGCTTCACCATATCCTGTTCTTTCAATAAAGCATCTACACACACGGTCTGCTTTACTGGAGGATAGGTGGGTTGAGCTGCATGTCGAGATGCACGCAGACTAACGTGTAATGGGGGCAGAACAGAGCCCTAAATTTCTGCTGCTAAATGAGACAGTTGTTAAATGAGGCTTGCCCCACTTTACGACCTTTCTCCCCACAGTGACGTGAATCACTGCTATTATTCAGTGAGTAGCACGGTTGTTAAGCGAATCGGGCTTCCCCGTTGACTTGGCGTATCAGAAGGTCCCAAAAGGGAAATCACGTGACCACGGGATACGGCGACTGTCATAACTAGGAAACAATTGCTAAGTGTCTGAATTTTGATCCTGTGACCACGGGGTTGCTGCAATGATCATCACTGTGAAAAATGGTCGTAGTTTAAGATGGCTGGACTTCAACTCCCAGAATTCCCCAGCCACTTTTTTCCACTGCCGTTGCAACTTTGAACAGTCACTAAGTGAACCGTTGTAAACCGAGGACTCCCTGTGTAGTCTGTTCCCCTCTTTTCCGACTAACCAAGTTTGTGAAAAGGGACAAGCAAGGGACAAAGATCCAAAGATTTTTCTGCGGCTCACGAATGTCGCTTCAGCTTTGAAATAGAACTGGTTACAGGTAGTCCTTGACTTAAAACTGTAATGGAGCCTGATGGTCGTAAGGCGAGGTGCTCGCTTGATTGGTCTGATTTTACAACCATTTTTTTGGTGGTTAAACGAACCCAGAGAGGAGTAGAAGGAAAGATAGGAAGGAGAGGAGAAAGGAGAGGAATAGGAGAAAGGGAAAGGCAGAGGAAGAATGGGAGGGAATGTAAGAGTAGGAAAGAGGGGAGGAATGGGAAGAAGAGGGGAAGGGTAAAGGGGAGGAAGGGGAAGGAGAGAAGGGAAAGGAGAGGAGGAAGGAAGGAGAGAAGAAAGAGAAGAAAAGGGGGTAGGAAGGAGGGAGGGAAGCAAGGAGGGAAGGAAGGAGAGAAGGAGAGAAGAAAGGAGGGAAGGAAAGAGGGAAGGAAGAAGAGAAGGAGAGAAGAAAGGAGGGAAGGAAGGAGGGAATGTAGGAGAGAAGGAAGGGGGGAAGGAAGGAGGAAAGGAAGGGGGAAAGGAAGGAGAGAAGGAGAAAAGAAAGGAGGGAAGAAAGTAGGGAAGGAGGGAAGGGGAAGGAGGGGGGAAGGAGGGGGAGTAGGAGAGAAGAAACGAGGGAAGGAAAGAGGGAGGGAGGGAAGAAGAAGTAGGACCGTTGTAAGATAAGATGGATCTATGGGATGTTAAAAAAGCAATCTTCAAGTATATTGTTAACAGTAGGGGAAAATTGTTATAAATACATATTATTAATAACAGTTATGAGATCATATAATTGTGAATGTATATATGAAATTGATAAAATAAAATAAAATTAAAAAAAAAAACACGAACCCAGAGGTCGTAAAATGAACACTGCGGTCATTCAGCGAACGGTCTTGTCCATAATGGACCGGGGGTGGGGGTTGGCCAGGAAGAGGAAGTAAAAACCCCGTTTTTGGCAAAAAAAAAAAAAACACCATCATAAATCAGGATCAAAAAAATTATTTACTTAGCGTATGGCGTATCATGATGGAGCAGCCCTATAAATTAAACATTTCCACTAGATCAGTAGAAATAAGCAAATATAAGCCCATTGCTAAACACACAAAATGTGATTGTGTAGAAGCAGGAAGGAGCCAATTGTGAATCTGGATTTCCAAATACCTTTTGGGAGGCTTGGATATATCTTGAAATGGTTGGTTAAGCGGCCAGTCGTAACTTGAGGGCCACTTAGGTAACAAGTCCTAGACTTAACAACCGCAATGGAGCCCCCAACATTTATTTGGCTAAGTGAGAAATTCATTAAGCGAATTTCTTTGCCCCACTTTGCGAATTTTCTTGTTGCGGTTGTAAAGCGAATCGCTGCCATTTTTAAATGAGTCACACGGTTGTTAAGTGAATCGGGCTTTCCCCGTTCACTTGGCTGGTTAAAAAAAAGGGGACCGAGTGACCGTCGTAAGGACGAGTCAGTTGCCAAGCGTCTGAACTTTGATCCCATGACCACGGGGATGCTGCAACAGCCGTAAGTGTGAAAAATAACCGTAAGTGTAAAAAACGGTCGCAAGTGTGAAAAACGGCCACAAGTGTGAAAAATGGTCATAAGTGTGAAAAACGGCCGTAAGTGTGAAAAATGGTCGTGTGAAAAACTGGTCGTAAGTGTGAAAAACGGTCGTAAGTCTTTTTTCAGCACCGTCGTAACTTCAGATGGTCACTGAATGAAGCACCATGCGCTTAAAGTTGCTAGAAACTGCTCACTTATACATCACAACTTTGGTTTTTTCCATAATTGTTGGTCCAGATCAGCTCACAAACTTTCCGTAAGAATTACAGAGAATCTCCTACAGACAATCCTCAACTTACAACGGTTCATTTAGTGACAGTTCAAAGTTACAACGGCACTGAAAAAAGTGAGTTATGACCGCTTTTCACACTTAACGACCGTTGCAGCATCCACGTGGTCACGCCATTTACATTCGGATGCTCGACCACTGAACTGGTATTTACGACGGCCGCAGTGTCCCGGTGGTCACGTCATTCCCCTTTTGCGACCAGCAAAGTCGACGGGGAAAAAGGCCGGATTCATTTAACGTCCGCGTCACTAATTTAAGAACTGCTGTTGTTTCGCTTAAAAAGGCAACCAAAGTCGTAAAACGGGGCAAACGCACCTCAATTTCACAGATAACCACATACATTTCGGGCCCCCACGGTGGTCGTAACTCCAAGACGGCCTGTAATGTGCAAGACGAACAACTGCCGCAATTCGCTTAACAACGGGCACAAGAAAGGTCGTAAAATGGGACAAAGCAGTGAAAATTTCACACGGAATTGTGGTCGTAAAACAAGGACTTCCCTGCAGTTTCCCCATTATTAAAAGGAGAATTAAAAATAACCTCTTATTCATGAGTGGCTCACACAGTGCCACCCCTCCCTTTCCAGACCCTCCCCACTCCGTGGGGCCCTCCGCTCCCCACCCCTACCTGGCCAGAGTCTCACAGGCGGGCGGGGGTCTTGCCTTGGTGGGGGGGAGGCAGGAGAAGGGGGGGTCTACATGACACTGGGACTCTGCTGGCGGCGTCTGTGAGAACACGTCGGGCTCTGCTGCATGGAATCGGCCAAGCTGGACGGAGACCCAGAGACGTTAGGGAAATGGGTGAGCCGTGGGGTGTGGGGCAAGATCTCGGCAGAAGACTCATAGCTGCAGGAAAGAGAGAGAGCGAGAGAGAGGGAGGGAGGGAGGGAGAGAGACAAAGGGGGCAGGTAGGAAGGGGTGGGTGGGAGAGACATAGACAAAGTGGGGAGGGGGCAAAAGAGAAAGAGAAGCTTAGGAAGAGTTGGCGAGTTGGCATAGACTCAGCTGGCAAAGCTGCCTACATTCCCCTTCTAACTGGATTACCCACGGAGAAAGAGAGTGTGTGTGTGTGTGTGTTTGTGTGTGTGTGTGTTTGTGTGTTTATGTGCGTGTGAAAATTGGGGTGGTCCCACGGGGCGACTTGATGACAGAATTACAAGAGTTGGAAGGGACCTTGGAGGTCTTCTAGTCCAACCCCGCTGCTCGAGCGGGAGACCCTGTAATTGGAGAGGTTCAACCTTGGCCGCTATTAAAAGACTTGTGGACTTCAATTCCCAGAATCCCCCAGTCCATTTACGGGAGTTGGAAGTCCCACAGGTCTTTAAAAAGGCACCAGGTTTGGACATGCCTAATCCTTGGAGGTGCTCTAGTCTGACCCTCTGCTCAAGCAGGAGACCCACACCAAGTGACTGTCCAGTCTCTTCTTAAAAACCTCCAGTGATGGAGGCCCCACAACCTCTAGTGGCCAGCAGTTCCACTGGTTAATTGTCCTCACTATTAGGAAGTTTCTCCTTAATTTCAGGTTGCTTCTCTCCTGGATTGTTTAGAATAGAATAAAATAGAATAGAAAATACGAAATGGAACATATGGAAAGGAATGGAATATAGAAGAATAAAATAAAATAGAATAGAATATAGAATAAAATAGAATAGAACATAGAATAAAAAAATACGGAAAGGAACATATGGAATGGAATAAAATAGAAAATACAGAATGGAACATATGGAAAGGAATGGAATAGAATAGAAAATAAAATAAAACACAGAACGGAACATATGGAATGGAATACAAAATATGGAATGGAACATATGGAAAGGAATGGACTAGAATAGAATATAGAATAAAATAAAATACGGAAAGGAACATATGGAATAGAATAGAATAGAATACAAAATATGGGATGGAACATATGGAAAGGAATGGAATAGAATATGTGGTTTATGTGGAATAGAATAGAATACAAAATATGGGATGGAACACATGGAAAGGAATGGAATAGAATATGTGGATTGCGCCACTGCGGCCCCTCCGAGGTGGCGGATCCCGGAGACCCCCTTGGTTCACCGAGGAGCTCCGGGAGATGAAGCGCCGGAGGAGATGCCTAGAGCACCGTTGGAGGTCCGATAAGTCCGCATCGAACCGAGCAATGGTAACCACCTGCACCAGGGAATATACTAGGGCACTTAGGGCAGCTAAAAGATCACACATAGCCTCCCTGGTCGCATCCGCTGAGTCCCGTCCAGCCGCCCTGTTTAGGATAACCCGCTCCCTATTGAACAAAAGGGAGACGGGGGAACCCTTGCAGGGCAGAGCTGAAGAATATGCCCAATTCTTAGCGGACAAAATTGCTCGGTTTCGGACGGACTTGGACTCCACACCTGCAGTTCCAGCCGAGGCACAGGGGGACCAAGTAGAACAGCTCTGGTTGAGTTTCAGGAGGTTACCCCTGGGGATGTGGACAAGGCCATGAGAGCTGTGAGTTCCTCCACCTGTGTCCTGGATCCGTGTCCCTCATGGCTGGTTTCTAACTGCAGTGAGGTGACACGAGGCTGGATCCAGGCGGTTGTAACCGCCTCCCTTCGGGAGGGGAACTTCCCCGCCGCACTGAAAGCGGCGGTGGTGAGACCCCTCCTGAAGAAACCATCCTTGGATCCAGCTGTCTTTAACAACTATCGCCCGGTCTCCAACCTCCCCTTTCTGGGGAAGGTTGTTGAGAAGGTGGTGGCCTTCCAGCTCCAACGGTCCTTGGAGGAAGCAGACTATCTAGACCCCTTCCAGTCAGGCTTCAGACCCGGTTACAGCACAGAAACCGCTTTGGTCGCATTGATGGATGATCTTTGGAGAGCCAGAGATGAAGGACATCCCTCCATCCTGGTCCTCCTTGACCTCTCAGCGGCTTTCGATACCATCGACCATGGTATCCTTCTGCGACGACTGCGGGAGGTGGGAGTGGGGGGCACCGTGTTACGGTGGTTCTCCTCCTACCTCTCGGACAGGTCGCAGTCGGTGTTAGTGGGAGGGCAGAGATCGTCCCCAAGGCCCCTAAAATATGGGGTGCCGCAGGGTTCGGTCTTATCCCCCCTACTATTTAACATCTACATGAAACCGCTGGGAGCGATCATCCGTAGGCACGGGATCAGATACCATCAATATGCGGACGATACTCAATTGTATCTGTCCGCCCCGTGCCAAATCAATGAAGCGGTTGACGTGATGGACCGGGGGCTTGAAGCCGTCATGGACTGGATGAGGGTTAACAAGCTTGTGCTCAACCCAGAAAAGACCGAGTGGCTGTTGTGTTTTCCTCCCAAAGATTTGGCCAATAATCCAACACTCAGGCTGGGGGGTCAAATTTTACACCCCTCAGAGAGGGTCCGCAACTTGGGAGTCCTCCTGGATCCACAGCTGTCATTCGACCATCATATAGCGGCTATGACCAGGGGGGCATTCGCCCAGGTACGCCTGGTGCGCCAGTTGCGACCCTACCTGAATCGGGAGGCCCTCACAACAGTCACTCGGGCCCTTGTGACCTCTAGGCTGGAATACTGCAACGTGCTCTACATGGGGCTGCCCTTGAGGAGCATCCGGCGACTTCAGCTAGTACAGAACGCAGCCGCGCGAGTGATTGCGGGTGCACCCCGATTCACCCGCATTACACCTATCCTCCGCGAGCTGCGCTGGCTACCTGTCGATCTCCAGATGCGCTTCAAGGTGCTATTGATCACCCATAAAGCCCTACATGGCAGTGGATCTGGATACTTGAGAGACCGCCTTCTGCCAATTACCTCCCTGCGACCTATAAGATCTCATAGATTAGGCCTCCCCCGCATTCCATCGGCCAGCCAGTGTCGGCTGGCAACCACAAGGAGGAGGGCCTTCTCAGCAGTAGCCCCGGCCCTTTGGAACGAGCTCCCCGTGGAGATTCGTACCCTCTCCACCGTCCAGGCCTTCCGCACTGCCTTGAAGAACTGGCTCGCCCGTCAGGCCTGGGGACAAGGATAGTTCCCCTCCCGAATGTTGTATGCATGTTGCTCATTATTTTATTATGTGTTGTTGTCTCAATGTTGTATTTCCCCCTTCCCTGGTTTTCTGTGAGCCGCCCTGAGTCCCCTCAGGGAAAAGGGCGGCCTACAAATGCAAATAAAACCTATATAAACCTATATGTGGTTTATGTGAAATAGAATAGAATACAAAATACGGGATGGAACATATGGAAAAGAATGGAATAGAATAGAAAATAAAACACAGAACAGAACACATGGAATGGAATACAAAATACGGAATGGAACATATGGGAAGGAATGGAATAGAATAGAATATAGAATAAAATAAAATACGGAAAGGAACATATGGAATAGAATAGAATGGAATGAAATACAAAATATGGGATGGAACATATGGAAAGGAATGAAATAGAATGGAATACAAAATACGGAATGGAACATATGGAAAGGAATGGAATAGAATATAGAATAAAATAAAATACAGAATGGAACATATGGAATGGAACAGAATGGAATGGAATACAAAATACGGAATGGAACATATGGAAAGGAATGGAATAGAACACAGAATAAAATAAAATAGAAAATAAAATGAAATATGGAACGGGACATACTGAATGGAATGGATCTTGGAGGTCTTCTAGCCCAGCCCCCTTGCTCAAACAGGAGACCCTTTCAGACAAGTGACTGTCCAGCCTTGTCTTAAAAACCTCCAGTGATGGAGGCCCCGCAACTTCTAGTGGCAAGCCGTTCCACTGGTTAATTGTCCTCACTGTTAGGAGGTTTCTCCTTAATGCCAGCTTGCTTCTCTCCTTGATTAGTTCCCATCCATTGTTTGGAGACCAGAACAGAGTTGGAAGGGACCTCGGAGGTCTTCTAGTCCATCCTCCTGCTGCTCATCCAGGAGACCTCCCATCCCATTCTGGACAAATGCCTGTCCAATCTCTTCTTAAAACCCTCCAGGGGATGGAGCCACCCACAACTCCTGGAGCCAAGTCAGAAGACCAACTTCAGTCTCCCACGCTAGGAAGGGAAACTGAGATATCTTGAAGGCCCCAGGCAGCTTATCAGACTAACCCAGGGCCAGATCCCCGTCCCATCTTAAGCCCCTCTTGGTGACACCCCCCCTCCAGGTTTCCCTCATGGGAAGAGAATCACAGAAGAAGCTTGAAGAAGACGGGGCAAGTGTCCCACCTAGGAAGAAGAGCTAAGCAGAGTTGGGAGGATGAAATCCTGGAATGGAAGGCCACCACAAATCCCATGGTGCAGAGTAGATGGGGAGATAAAAGGCCACCGTCAACAGAAGTTGATGGGCAAGCCAAACCCATAACGTTGCAAGACGACGAGGTGGACATCTCCATATGGTTTCTAGGAGGTGTCCCCTGGTTGAAGGTGGCCCTCCTATTGGGCCGGTTCTATTAGCTCAAGAGCTTCTCAATCTTGGAGACTTTTTAAGAGAGGTGGACATCTCCATATGGTTTCTAGGAGGTGTCCCCTGGTTGAAGGTGGCCCTCCTATTGGGCCGGTTCTATTAGCTCAAGAGCTTCTCAATCTTGGAGACTTTTAAGAGAGGTGGACATCTCCATATGGTTTCTAGGAGGTGTCCCCTGGTTGAAGGTGGCCCTCCTATTGGGCTGGTTCTATTAGCTCAAGAGCTTCTCAATCTTGGAGACTTTTAAGAGAGGTGGACATCTCCATATGGTTTCTAGGAGGTGTCCCCTGGTTGAAGGTGGTCCTCCTATTGGGCCGGCTCTATTAGCTCAAGAGCTTCTCAATCTTGGAGACTTTTAAGAGAGGTGGACATCTCCATATGGTTTCTAGGAGGTGTCCCCTGGTTGAAGGTGGTCCTCCTATTGGGCCGGTTCTATTAGCTCAAGAGCTTCTCAATCTTGGAGACTTTTAAGAGAGGTGGACATCTCCATATGGTTTCTAGGAGGTGTCCCCTGGTTGAAGGTGGTCCTCCTATTGGGCTGGTTCTATTAGCTCAAGAGCTTCTCAATCTTGGAGACTTTTAAGAGAGGTGGACATCTCCATATGGTTTCTAGGAGGTGTCCCCTGGTTGAAGGTGGCCCTCCTATTGGGCTGGTTCTATTAGCTCAAGAGCTTCTCGATCTTGGAGACTTTTAAGAGAGGTGGACTTCAACTCCCAGAATCCCCCAGGAGAAAGGAGACCGGCGGGAGCAGAAGGTGGAGAATTTCAGGGTAAGGCTGAAAGCTCCACCTGTGGGACTAATGTCTCCCACTTACTACTCCACTCCCAAAAACCAAGCATCAAAGGACGTCCAGAAATGTCCTGAAGAACCTTCCTGCTGGACGTATCTCAACAGGTGCCATAACTCTTAGAAATGGGCCATGAGATGCCTGCCTGCAAGCTCAGATAGCACGAAGGACCCCACAGTCCTCCTCCTCCTTCCCCCTCCCTTTCCTCTCCTGTCTTCCTCCTCCTCCTCCTCTTCCTCCTCTTTCCTAGAACTGATGACGTACCCTAGTTGGGTTATGAAACGTCTGCAAGAAAACCACCAAGCTCAGAGAGCACCAAAGACCCCACACTCCTCCTCCTCCTCCATGGTCACGTGATCAAAATCCCAACGCTCGACAACTGGTTCACATTTACGACGGTTGCAGTCTCCCGAGGTCATGTGATTTTGGGCTCCATTCTGGTCGTAAGGCGAGGACTACCTGTAATCTGGGTTTTGAGCCTGTGGGGGAGACCCTCGCTCACAGAGGAGGCTACTCTCTAGGGGAGACGGCCCACCCCCTTCTGCAGACTACCGGGGAGGGGGATCCTCATCTCAGCACCCACAAACACTGCATTCCCTTAGCGCCCGCCTAATGGTCATAAAAACAGGTCAGCCTCGTGGATTAGGCCCATCCCAACTTATAACCATTAATGGAGAAGCTTCCTTATCACCACATCAGTCACATGGCTACCTCGACTTTACGACTGCCGTTGATGCCTACAGCAGAAATGCCGGGCTCTGTTGTGTCCGTAAGTCGAGGACTTCCTGCACCACACACATTGGACTCACCTGAACAAGTCGGTCACTTCTCCTTTGACCAAGGCAACCAGAAGAGGGAAGCCGATGCACGCCGGGACCAGGTACAAGAGAGCTGGCTGGGGAAAGAAGGCCAAGAGGAAACTTCAGAGCGGGAGGGGCAGAGCAGAGGGAATCAAGGCCCAGCCTGTCAAGATACACCTGTTCTGAGTGAGGCTTCCCCAGAGCACGAAGCAAACTCCTTGTCCCGACAAAACAGCCGAGGTGGCGCAGTGGTTAAATGCAGCACTGCAGGCTACTTCAGCTGACTGCAGTTCTGTAAAGCGGTTTACAGAGTCAGCATATTGCCCCCCACAGTCTGGGTCCTCATTTTACCCACCTCGGAAGGATGGGAGGCTGAGTCAACCTTGAGCCGGTGAGATTTGAACCGCCGAACTGCAGAACTGCAGTCAGCTGAAGTAGCCTGCAGTGCTGCATTTAACCACTGCGCCACCTCGGCTCTATTTTCCATCTTTATAGTTATTTTTTTCTTAATACATAAACGATATCTTCCGTTGCCCCTTCAAAGTTACACCAAATTTTCCTTCCTTATTTTCTCCATTGATATAAACAGCATACACCCCCTAATTTAATTTAAAAATAAGAGAGCATTTCTTTCAATTTGTTTCTACCATTTCAAGGGAGGATTTACGGTCACAGACCTTATCTGGCTTGGAGAGCTGCCAGGCCGATCTCTGCAAAACTTGGCCAGGAGCCTCGGAGAGTCCCGAACCAATTAAGCGAATTAATGGTCTCCTGCAAACTCCCCTCCCCTTTCGCTCCTCTTTTATTCCCTCTGGGAGGGGCCATTCACCGTCCACCTGTGGCCTTCTTTATTTCTTAATTAGTTACGTAACAAATTCTCTTTAGTCTACTAATGTAACTCTCTTTATGACTTGTGGACTTCAACTCCCAGGATTCCCAACCCCACTGCGGCCTTAAAGGGACACATTAATGGCATTATAGAGCCGAGGTGGCGCAGTGGTTAGGGTGCAGTACTGCAGGCCACTTCAGCTGACTGTTATCTGCAGTTCGGCGGTTCAAATCTCACCGGCTCAAGGTTGACTCAGCCTCCCATCCTTCCGAGGTGGGTAAAATGAGGAGCCAGACTGTGGGGGCAAGTTGCTGACTCAATTTGCTAAAAAAAAATCTGTAAACCGCTTAGAGAGGGGCTGAAAGCCCTATGAAGCGGTATATAAGCCTAATAAATAAATAAATAAATAAATCTGTGTCTTCTCACGGTCCTTTCCAAGGTTGGTTTCGTTCCTGAAAAACCTGGGCAGCTCCTACAGCCTGGTCTGGGGGAGGGGGTGGGGTGGGAGCGGTCCATCAAGCTCACCTGAGCATGTTTGAAGACGTGCATGATGAAGATGGTCACGCTGAGTCCAAAAATGTAGGCCACGAAGCTGGTGTAGAAGTACGTGTGGGTGTTTTTCTTCAGGCTGTCAAGAAAATCAAAGGGGTGGGGGGTGGGGGGGTTAGGACAGCCCAGAACCCAATACAAAGCCACAGGTTGAGGACCCAAAGGGCAAAAGGTGGCCAGGGAACAACAAGAATGACAGTGGGAGAAGGGACCCTGGAGGTCCTCTAGTCCAACCCCCTGCCCGAGCAGGGGACCCTATACCCATTTCAGGCAAATCTCTTCTTAAAAACCTCCAGTGATGAAGCACCCACAACCTCTGGAGCAATTGTCCTCACTGTTAGGAAGTTCCTCCTTATTTCCAGGTTGAATCTCTCCTTGCTCAGTTTCCATCCATTCTTCCTTCTCTGGCCTTTGGGGGCTTTAGGAAATAGCTTGACCCCCCCCCCCTCGTCTCTGTGGCAGCCCCTCAAATATTGGAAGATACTCTCCTGTCTCCCCTGGTCCTTCTCTTCCCTAGACTAGCCAGGCCCAGTTCCTGTGACTGTTCATCGTATGTTTTAGTCTCCAGGCCTTTGATCATCTCAGATAGATTCAGATTAACAAAGTTGGAAGGGACCCTGTAGGTCATCTAGTCCAACCCCGTCCAAGCAGACCCTACACCATCTCTAACAGATGCCAGTCCAGTCTCTTCTGGAAAGCCTCCAGGGATGAAGCTCCCACAACTTCCGAAGGCAACTTCTGTTCCATGGGTTGATGGTTCTCACTGTGAGAAAATCTCTCCTTATTTCTAGGTTGAATCTCTCCTGGTTCAGTTTCCATCCATTCTTCCCTGTCTGCCCTTCAGGGGCTTTGGAGAATAGGTTGACCCCCTTCTTCTCTTGGGCTGCCCCTCAAACACTGGAAGATGCGATCATGTCTCTCCTGGTCCTTCTCTTCCCTAGACCAGCCAGGCCCAGTTCCTGCAACCGTTCATCATATGTTTTAGTATCCAGACCTTTGATCATCTTAGATAGATTCAGATTAACAGAGTTGGAAGGGACCTTATAGGTCATCTAGTCCAACCCCCCCTCCCAAGCAGGAGACCCTGCACCATTTCTGACACCATTCCAGTCTCTTCTTGAAAGCCTCCAGGGATGAAGCTCCCACAACTTCTGAAGGCAACTTCTGTTCCATGGGTTGATGGTTCTCACTGTCGGGAAATTCCTCCTTATTTCCAGGTTGAATCTCTCCTTGGTCAGTTTCCATCCATTATTCCTTGTCTGGCCTTCGGGTGCCTTGGAGAATAGCTTGACCCCCTTCCTCCTCTCTGGGGCAGCCCCTCAAACATTGGAAGATGCTCTCCTGTCTCCCCTGGTCCTTCTCTTCCCTAGACTAGCCAGGCCCAGTTCCTGCAACCTTCCATCGTATGTTTGAGCTTCCAGTCCCCTCATCCTCCTAGTTGCTCTCATCCCAACCTTTTTCTGCTCTCTGTCCTATTTATGCTGGAAAGGTGTGTGTGTGTGTGTGTGTGTGTGTGTGTGTGTGTGTGTGTGTGTGTGTGTGTGTGGGGTTTGTGTGTTTTCGATTGGCAAAGGATTTACCTGATATCAAAGCGCAAGAGGAGAGCGATGAAGATACCTGGAGGGAGAGGAAGTTGGATAAAGTCACCATGAATCTTAACATTTTTCAGTCCAGTTTTAGGATGTCAGCTGCACAGTCTCAATCCAACAGTGGCAACCGGCCCACAGCGCCCCCTTGTGACTATAAATGCGGACACTCCTTGACTTACAAACACCATGGAGTGAAGCAAGATAAGCCGAATGAGTTTTGCCCCGATTTATGGCTTTTCCTGCCGCAGACGTTAAGCGAATCGCTACAGTTGCTAAGTTAATAATGTGGTTGTTAATTGAATCTGGCTTACTCATTGACTTGGCTGCTCACGGTTGCAGAAGGAAGGAAGGAGGGAGGGAGGGAGGGAAGAAAGGAAGGAAGGAGGGAGGGAAGGAAGGAAGGAAGAAATAGAAAAGAGGGAAGGAAAGGGAAGAAGAAAGGAAGGAAAGAATGAGGGAGGGAAGAAAGAAAAAGAAAGTGTGGGAGAGAAAGAAGGAAGGAGTGAGTGTGGGAGAGAAGTAAAGGAAGAAGGCTGGGTGAGAAAGAAGGAAGGAAGAATTGTGGTGGCAGAGAAAGAAGGAAGGAAAGAAGAAAGAGAGAAAGAAAGGAGGAAGGAGAGATGAAAGAAAGAGAAAGGAAGAAAGAAGGTAAGAAAGAAAGGAGAGAGGAAGGAAGGGTGGGAGAGAAAGAAGGAAGGAGAGAAAGAAGGAAGGAGAGTGTGGGAGAGAAGGAATGGAAGAAGGAAGGAAGGAAGGAAGGAAGGAAGGAGTGTGGTGGGAGAGAAAGAAGGAAGGAAAGAAGAGAAAGAAAAAATGAAAGAAAGAAAGAGAAAGGAAAGAGGGAAGGAGTTAGGGAGGAGAGATGAAAGGAAGGAAGGAAATGTGGGAGAGAAAGAAGGAAGGAGTGAGTGTGGGAGAGAAGGAATAGGCGGAAGTAAGGAAGAAGTGTTGTGGGAAAGAAAGAAAGGAAGGAAGGAAGGAAGGAAGAAAGAAAGGAGGGAGAGGGAGGGAGGGAGAGAGAGAGAAAGAAAGAAAGAAAGAAAGAAAGAAAGAAAGAAAGAAAGAAAGAAAGAAAGAAAGAAAGAAAGAAATTTATAGCAACCCTGATAGATTTTGCCTTACCCGGAATCACAATGTCTCCCAAGCCCAGCATGGCAAAATTGTCGGCTTCCAGGCCCTTCTCCAGCAGATCTTGAGGGAAAACCACTGCAGGGGAAGAAACCGAGAGAGAAAGAGAAAGAGAGAAAGAAAGAGAAGCTGGTTGTGAGGAAGACAAATGGAAAAACTCAAACAATGGGCCCATCTCAGGCGGAGAAGGAGCCCCCACAACTTTGGCACAAAAGATATCAAAGTACATTTGGTTCTGGGCTGGGAGGGGTCTTTTAGCCTTAGAAAAGTGAAAGCCCCTCGCCTCTAAAATAGGGGTCACCAACCTTGGCCCCTTTAAGACTGGTGGACTTCAACTCCCAGAATTCCTCAACCAAGCAAAGCTGGCTGAGGAATTCTGGGAGTTGAAGTCACCAGCCTTAAAGGGGCCAAGATTCCTGCCTGGGGAATTCTGGGAGTTGAAGTCCACCAGCCTTAAAGGGACCAAGGTTTCTGGCTGAGGAATTCTGGGAGTTGAAGTCCACCAGCCTTAAAGGGGCCAAGGTTGGAGACCCTTCCTCTAAAGTCTCAGGGAATAGGACCAGGTAGTCCTCGACTTACGACCAGTCCCTTAGTGACCCCTTGACATTCCCGCCAAGACCCCTAAATGTATTTTACGACCTGGTTTTGAAGCTGTTAAGCAAATCACGGCAGCTCTTGAGCCAACCACCCTGTCATTAAGTGAATCCAGCTCCCCCCCCCATTGACTTTGCTCATCCCTAAAGTTAGTTAAAGGGGATCACTTGACCCCAGGGTTGCAGAGACCGTCATAAATACGAGCCAGTTGGCAAGCGGCCAAATTCGGATCATGTGACTGCGGGGATGCTGCAACGGTCGCTAAGCGTGAAAAACTGTCATTTAAATCCCTGTGTTTTAGTGCCATTGTGACCGGTTACTAAGCAAGTGGTCGTATGCCGAGGACCTCCTGTTATCTTTTTTTAAATAATACATATTTATTTTATTTTAATATAAGGAATCCATTATCCATTAAACAGTGTGTCAATGTGTACAAACATTTCGTGCCAACAATTAAAATTTACCACCCTATTCATTATTTAATCTATTCTTATCTTAATTCCTAACACCTTAAATGTTTGATACTATAACAATCCTCCTCATTACTTATTTAACTAACTAACTCACTCACTCGACGGGGGATGCTGCAACGGTCGTTAAGCGTGAAAAACGATAATTTAATTTTCCTATTTTCGGTGCCATTGTGACTTCCGTCACTAAGTGAGTGGCTGTATGTTGGGGACTCCCCCGTTACCTTGAAGGGACCCACCCAATTGGGGAGGGGCTTCCAACTTCAATCGGGGTCAGCTACCCGTAAAAGGTTTGGTGGGTGGGTGGGGGGCTCCGTATCTACTCACGTTTGATGGGGGCTTCAAATGACTTGGCCACAGTCACCATCACGTTGGTGCCGAAGACCTTTGGGAGGGAGGAAATGAAAGAATTAAAGAGAAGCGAGAGGCAGGCGGCCATCCATCAGGTGCAGCATGACTGCAGGGAAGTCTGTTTCTACCGTACTTGGGAGCTTTTTGGAGTCCAGATTTCTCGGATGTTGAGCTACGCCGATCTACAAGGGTGGAGGTCCTCACACTCCGACCGCCCTTCGTGGTTCCCACGTTCCCATTCCACTCGTCCTCCCTGGCCACCATCAAATGTCTCATCCACCACCCTCTTTTCCCAGAGAAGTTGATTTCCCCCCCTACAAAGAGCTGGGTTAAGGAGACGTTCCTGCAAAACGCACAGGAGACAGAGAGTTCTAGTTCTGCGTGAAAGTTCTAGTTAGGCACGAAAGCCATCTGGGTGACTCTGGGCCAATCACCAGGAGACAGAGAGTTCTAGTTCTGCATGAAAGTTCTACTTAGGCATGAAAGCCATCTGGGTGACTTTGGGCCAATCACCAGGAGACGGGGAGTTCTAGTCCTGCCTTAGGAACGAAAGCCATGTGGGTGACCTTGGGCCAATCACCAGGAGACGGTGAGTTCTAGTCCTGCCTTAGGCATGAAAGCCATCTGGGTGACTTTGGGCCAATCACCAGGAGACGGTAAATTCTAGTCCTGCCTTAGCCATGAAAGCCATCTGGGTGACTTTGGGCCAATCGCCAGGATACGGGGAGTTCTAGTCCTGCCTTAGGCACAAAAGCCATCTGGGTGACTCTGGGCCAATCACCAGGAGATGGTGAATTCTAGTCCCGCCTTACGCATGAAAAACGGCTGGGTGACTCTGGGCCAATCACCAGGAGACAGTGAATTCTAGTCCCGCCTTACGCATGAAAGCCGGCTGGGTGACCTTGGGCCAATCACCAGGAGACAGTGAGTTCTAGTCCCGCCTTACGCACGAAAGCCATCTGGGTGACCTTGGGCCAATCACCAGGAGACGGTGAGTTCTAGTCCTGCCTTAGGCACGGAAGTTGGCTCAGTGACTTTGAGCCAGCCCCTCTTTCCCAGCCCAGCCCAGCGGTTGTGAGGAAAATTCATTCCCGCACCTCGAGTTACTTATAAAAACTATTTTAAAAAGGCGGGGACGAAAAGCTCATAAACCAAGAACGAAGACTGTTGTCTGTCCGGAGGACCTCCTGAGCCTGGGAATGAAACTGCAGGGCCAGGGGCTCACCCAAAAGACGTCGTAGATGAAGAGGCCTCCGAGGAGGATGCAGCCCGTGCTGACGTTGTTGAGGTGCAGCAGCTCCACCCCGTTGAGAGAGAAGGCCAGGCCGAAGAGGTTGTTGGCAATCCAGTGCTGGGAGAAAAGAGGAGAGCTGCCATGAATCAGGCTTCCCTCACCCACATCCCACCCCCTCAGCCCTTTGGTCCTGCAGATCCCCCCGTCTGCGGCCTGCTCAAACTGCCCAGCCACGGAATAACAGAGTTGGAAGGGAACCTGGAGGTCCTCTAGTCCAACCCCCTGCTCAAGCAGGAGACCCTTACGGAATTACAGAATAACAAGACTTGGAAGGGACATTGGAGGTCTTCTAGTCCAACCCCCTGCTCAAGCAGGAGACCCTTAGAGAATTACAGAATAACAAGAGTTAGAAGGGACCTCGGAGGTCTTCTAGTCCAGCCCCCTGCTCAAGCAGGAGACCCTTACAGAATGACAGAATAACAAGACTTGGAAGGGACATTGGAGGTCTTCTAGTCCAACCCCCTGCTCAAGCAGGAGACCCTTAGAGAATTACAGAATAACAAGAGTTAGAAGGGACCTCGGAGGTCTTCTAGTCCAGCCCCCTGCTCAAGCAGGAGACCCTTACGGAATTACAGAATAACAAGACTTGGAAGGGACATTGGAGGTCTTCTAGTCCAACCCCCTGCTCAAGCAGGAGACCCTTGCGGAATTACAGAATAACAGAAAAGTTGGAAGGGACCTTGGAGGTCTTCTAGTCCAACCCCCTGCCTAGGCAGGAAACCCTACACCATTTCAGACAAATGGTTATCCAGCATCTTCTTAAAGACTTCCAGTGTTGGGGCATTCACGACTTCTGGAGGCAACTTCTGTTCCACTGATTCATTGTTCTCACTGTCAGGAAGTTTCTCCTCAGTTCTAAGTTGCTTCTCTCCTTGATTAGTTTCCACCCATTGCTTCTTGTTCTGCCCTCAGGTGCTTTGGAGAATAGTTTGACTCCCTCTTCTTTGGGGCAACCCCTCAAATACTGGAAGACTGCTATCATGTCACCCTGGTCAGGGTGAATGGTTGGAGGCTAAAACAGAAAGAACAATTGCAGGAATTTAGGTATGTCTAACTAGACATACCTAATTCCTGCAAGTGTTCTTTATATCAGGCCTGCAGCCATCTTTCCTTTTGGGTCTCTGGCCTGCCACACTTTCTATTCTTCCACTATGCATTTTTTATTGTGGGAAACTGGGAGGGGAGGATTGTATGGAGTTAGATGCTATGCAGCCATAACAACATTCTTTCTAGAAAACCAAGGTCATCATCCTTAGTCTTTGCATCTCTGCACCTGACCGGAACGGGATGGGTGGAAGCTGCCAGCGTGGCAGTGGGAGATTGGACCATGGGATGGACTTGTGGGTGGGGGGGGAAAGATCTTGAACTTCCAACAGGGTGGGGAAAACCGGGAAGCTTTCAGATTCGGGTTTTCCCAGATGTGCCAACGTGGCTCTCTTAATAAATTGGAACTTTTGAGGAATCCTTTGCCTCGGACTCTGATTTAATTCTGGATGCTATTTGGAACCCTGACACTTTTATGTTTGAGCCTCCAGTCCCCTGATCCTGCTTGTTGCGCTTCTCCGCACTCTTTTTAGAGTCTCAACATCTTTTTTTTACATCGTGGCAACCCAAATTGGATGCAGGATTCCAAGTGTGGCCTGATTAAGGCCTGATAATTAAACACTAGACATCCCACCTGCCTCGCCCGCAGGTCGGCCTACCTTCCTCAACAGGTACCAGACTCCCACCACGCTGCTGACGACCAGGCAGACGAGATCCTTGGTGTCAAACTCGTAGTTCACAATCTCTGCAACGAGACCATAAAACATGCCATTTATTTATTTATTTATTTATTTATTTATTTATTTATTTATCTATCATCTATCTATCTATCTATCTATCTATCTATCTATCTATCTATCTATTATCTATCTATCTATCTATCTATCTATCTATCTATCTATCTATCTATTTTATTAATTAGACTTATATACCTCTTCATAGGGCTTTCAGCCCTCTCTAAGCGGTTTTTACAGAGTCAGCATATCGCCCCCACAGTCTGGGTCCTCATTTCACCCACCTCGGAAGGATGGAAGGCTGAGTCAACCTTGAGCCGGTGAGATTTGAACCGCTGAACTGCAGATAACAGTCAGCTGAAGTAGCCTGCAGTACTGCACCCTAACTACCGTGCCACCTCGGCTCACGGTCACTTGCGTGAGGCGATGCTGAAGCTGACCTACCTCAAGACGAAGGAAGGTGACAAAAGAAATGGGGGATCTTGTTTACAAAGATCCCTTTGGGAGATAGACCAGAAGCCAGTGGATCCTTAAGGAAACTAAGGGAAAATGTCAGCCAAATGATGTCAAAGGAAGTTGGGCATGAGCCCAGGGGAGCCCCCTACTCAAATCCCACCAATAGCTGCCACTCTTGTCAATCAACAAGGCGAAAACTGCAGGTCTCGTCAATCTGAAAAGAAGGGGGTGATTTTTCCACAAAGGAGGGGGAGGGAGGGGAAGACGTTATTATATTTGAAATATATTTATAAGTATTGAAGTGATTGGAACACCTGATTCTGATTATTTGGCTGGGTGAGCGAATACTTTTGGCAATATAGTGTAGCTTAGATTAGTAGGTAGATAGGGAAACAATAGGTAGATAGGTAAGCAGATACAATAGATCATAGATAGATAGATAGATATAGATAGATAGATAGATAGATGATAGATAGATAGATTGATAGATAGATGATAGATAGATTGATAGATAGATGATAAATAGATAGATAGATAGATAGATGATAGATAGATAGATAGATAGATAGATGATAGATAGATAGATAGATAGATAGATAGATAGATAGATAGATAGATAGATAGATAGATAGATATGGATGGGTGGTGGATGGATGGATGAATAGACAGACAGACATTACAGACAGATGTAGATAGATAAATAGATATCGATTAGATAGATCGATGGCAAGATTGATGGACAGATAGATAAAGAAATAGCAACTAATAAAGTTTTGCTGTTCTTTTAAATTCACTCATTGGCCGCAAAACAACACAGCCAAGAAAGATGCTGACAGCATTTCATTTCATTTATTTCATTTATTAAATTTATAGGCCGACCAATCCTGGAGGACTCCGGGCGGCTTACAACGAAAGAAGAAAAAAGAAAAGCAAAATAAATAAAACAACATCACACAAGCAGAACACACAAGAAGCAGGAAACCAAGATTCACAGAGGAAACAAATTCTCCACGCTTTGTCTGTAGAAGGGATCAAACTTACCTTCTTTTGCTTCTCCGGAGCCTTGAGTAAAAAGAAGTTGATACTGTTTGCTGGGAAAGCTGGTTGGGAAGAATTTATTCATCACGGGGCTGAAATGAGATGGGAGGAAGAGGAAGGAATGGTGAAAAAGGGAAGGAATCATCGTTTTAAAAGGCATAACGAAGAAGGGCAGCTGTATGGAAGTAAAATCAAAATCCCACAAAAATGCCTTTATAAAGCTAACTAAAGGAGTAACAAATAGTTAGAGCAGTGTTTCTCAACCTCAGGCACTTTAAGGTATGTGGACTTCAACTCCCAGAATTCCCCAGCCAGCATGCAAATAAGTGTTAAGGTGTGTGGGCTTCAACTCCCAGAATTCCCCAGCCAGCAGGCAAATAAGTGTTAAGTTGTGTGGACTTCAACTCCCAGAATTCCCCAGCCAGCATGCAAATAAGTGTTAAGTTGGGTGGACTTCAACTCCCAGAATTCCCCAGCCATTATACTAAGATAGCTGAAGTTGTAAAACTCAAGAGAATTATAAACATGGAAAAATGGAGCCTTGCAATGACGCCATAAGTTCTGAGTTAATTTAGCGATTATAAATTAAGAAAATTTATAAGGTAAAGGTTCCCCTCGTTCATATGTGCTAGTCGTTCCTGACTCTAGGGGGCGGTGCTCATCTCCGTTTCTAAGCCTGCGCTGTCCGAAGACGTCTCCGTGGTCACGCGGCTGGTGTGACTCAACACCGAAGGCGCATGGAACGCTGTTCCCTTCCCACCAAAGGTGTTTCCTATTTTTCTACTTGCATTTTTTAATGTGCTTTCGAACTGCTAGGTTGGCAGAAGCTGGGACAATAGTAGTAGTAGTAGCAGTTAGACTTATATACCGCTTCATGGGGCTTTCAGCCCTCTCTAAGCGGTTTACAGAGTCAGCATATCTCCCCCAACAATCCGGATCCTCATTTTACCCACCTCGGAAGGATGGAAGGCTGAGTCAACCCTGAGCAGGTGAGATTTGAACAGCCGAACTGCTGAACTAGCAGTCAGCTGAAGTGGCCTGCAGTACTGCACTCTACCCACTGAGCCACCTCGGCTCTCTCGACAAGCAACGGGAGCTCACTCCGTTATGCGGCGCTTGGGATTCGAACTGCCGAACTTTCTGATAGGCAAGCTCAGCGTCTTAGCCACTAAGCCACCGCATCCCTAACAGGAAACTTGATATGGTCGCCCAATTCACTCAAGGTAAATCTTTATTTTAATTTTTATCTTAATTTTACCCTAGTAAAATCTTCCACACCCATGATGACAATCAAACCAGGCGCCAGGTTGTAACTGGGGGGAAATGGTCCTTCAAATAACCCTCAAATTATAAGGGATTTAAAGGTGACAACTAACACCTGGAGTTGGGGACACACACACAGACACACAGACACACACAAATCAGCACCGAATAGGAATGGTTTCTGGAGGGATTTGTAAGCCCCTGAAGGCAGCACAGGAAGCAACGGATGGGAATTAATCAAGGAGAGAAGCAACTTGGAATTGAGGAGAAACTTCCTGAGAGTGAGGACAATTCACCAGTGGAACTGCTAGCCACCAGAGGTTGTGGCTGCTCCATCCCTGGAGGATTTGAAGAAGAAACTGGACAGCCATCTGTCAGAAATGGTATAGGGTTTCTGATCCGTGGACCACTGGTAGTCTGCGAGAAAATTTTGGTGGTTCGCAAAAAAATTATTTGCATTTTTTTTTAATATTGCACTAAATCCGGGGTCCTCAAACTACGGCCCCTGGGACGGATACGTGCAATGAATGCTTGTGTTGCTGCAGAGAGTCTCCCCCTTGGGGGTCTTTTTGTGCAGGTCGGAGGGGGGCAGAAATTCCGAGTTGGGGTCTGCTTCAGCCTCCTGGTGGGGGGCTTTGGGCGAAGGCTGGAGGGAAGCACCGCTGGTGGAGAAGAGCCGGAGGGCCTCGTTCCAGTGGGACTGCATCATGATTTCGAACTGGCTGACCACCTCAGCCCGCTGAGCCTCCAGGCGCCGATACCTGGCCTTGCTCCTAGTCCTCAGTGAGGTGCTTCTGCTGAGCCTCCTTCTCGGTCAGATCCAATTTGAACTGAGCTCTTTTGCCAACTCTTTCTCCTGGGGGCTGCTTAGCTCCTGCGACAGCTTCCTGTTGGGGCCCTAAGGAGCCCGGGGGGGGCTGGCAAGGAGGGGCTGGCAAGGCGCCACGCAGTATGAGTGACAGCAAGTTGGCCACACCCGCCCAGTCACATGACCACTTAGCCACGCCCACCCAGCCAGTCATATTAGTGGTCCATGGGGTTTAAAATTATGAATTTGGTGACCCCTGGATGAGAAGACCTTCAAAGTCCTTTTCAACTCTGTTATTCTCAATTATTAATTTATAATCAATATTCTGATTTAAAACTCCCCAGAAAAATCAGTGTTATTCCCTGCCCCCCCCCAGCTGGGTGAGAGATTCCACCAGGGGATGCAAGGCTGTGCACCCCCAAATTCTGCCCTAGGATTGCCAATCAACAGTTTTCATTAATCCTATCAGCAAAACCACGCAAGATAATCCTTCGTTTTTGGGTTGTTAAGGCACTTTTAAAAGAGTTTTTTAAAAAGAGTTTTTAAAAGAGAGCTGGCCTCCAAAGATGGCAGATGTTCTCCACCCACATGTAAATATTCTCATTCCTGGTGACGGAGAGGTAGCTCGGCAGCCAGCTGGGTGCCCGTTTCCCATCTGATAAAGCAGTTAACTATTAAACGTAAAAGTCCCTGCCAGGATTTTAACCTTTCCTTTATGTGCAATAATCAACCAAGGACCTTTATTTGAAAGCGATGGGGCCTCCGAAAGTGATTTTGCTTTCACTGAGCCCAAAGACTTGATTTTCTGCGCTAATAGAGAAGTGGGGGAGGGGGGGAAACTAATCTAACAAAATGAAATTAAACAAAGAGAAAAGTAAAAACTTAACACTTAGGCAAGAAAAATCAAAAGTCCACATATCGACTGGGTGAAACCAGGCTTAATAGCAGGAAATGTAAGAGGGATCTTGGAGTCTTAGTGGACAACCAGCTAAATAGGAGCCAGCCGTGTGCAGCAGCAGCAGCCGAAAAAGCCAATGCAATCCTCAGTTGCATTAACAGAGGGATACAATCAAGATCAAGGGAGGTGCTAACACCACTCTATAAAGCCTTAGTAAGGACACACCTAAAGTACTGCATCCAGTTTTGGTCACCACACTATAAAAAAGATGTGGAGACTCTAGAAAGAGTTCAGAGAAGAGCAACCAGGATGAAGAGGGGACTGGAGGCTCAAACATACGATGAACGGTTGCAGGAACTCAGCCTGGCTAGTCTAGGGAAGAGAAGGACCAGAGGAGACAGGAGAGCATCTTCCAATATTTGAGGGGCTGCCTCGGAGAGGAGGAAGGGGGGGTCAAGCTACTTTCCAAAGCACCCGAAGGCCAGAGAAGGAATAATAATGGATGGAAACTGATCCAGGAGAAATTCAACCTAGAAATAAGGAGGAATTTTCTGACATTGAGAACCATCAACCAATGGAGCAGAAGTTGCCTTCGGAAGTTGTGGGAGCTTCATCACTGGAGGCTTTCAAGAAGAGACTGGACTGCCATCTGTTACAAATGGTGTAGGATCTCCTGTCTGGGCAGGGGGTTGGACTAGCAATAGCAGTTAGACTTATATACCGCTTCATAGGGCTTTCAGCCCTCTCTAAGCGGTTTACAGAGTCAGCATATCGCCCCCACAGTCTGGGTCCTCATTTTACCCACCTCGGAAGGATAGAAGGCTGAGTCAACCTTGAGCCGGTGAGATTTGAACCGCCGAACTGCAGTCAGCTAAAGTGGCCTGCAGTACAGCACTCTAACCACTGCGCCACCTCGGCTCTTAAGATGACCTCCAAGGTCCCTTCCAACACTGTTACTCTGTTATTATTCTGTTATTCAGAAGTTGTGGGAGCTTCCATCCCTGGAGGCTTTCAAGAAGAGATTGGACTGCCATTTTTTTCAGAAAAGGTGTAGGATCTCCTGCTTGGGTGGGGGGTTGGACTAGATGACCTCCAAGGTCCCTTCCAACACTGTTATTCTGTTATTATTCTGTTATTCAGAAGATGTGGGAGCTTCCATCCCTGGAGGCTTTCAAGAAGAGATTGGACTGCCATTTTTTTCAGAAAAGGTGTAGGATCTCCTGCTTGGGTGGGGGGTTGGACTAGATGACCCACAAGGGCCCTCCCAACTCTGTTAATCTGTTAAATAGCAAGAGAGGTATAAATAGGGATACTCCAGGGACAGGATGAGCATGATTCACTTAGGAAAGGTAGTCCTTGAGTTACGGCCGCAAGGGAGCCTGCTCATCACTGCCATAAATCCTGACAGTCCGCTTACCATGGAACCAAATTCAGGTTTTTGGACATTATTTTTTGCAGCTGTTGTTAAGTGGCTCCTGCAGTCATTAATCACCCCAAATGGGTTTGTTTAAAATGCAGTTTTGTGTAGGATGTGTTTCGGTGTGTACAGTTAGTCCTTGACTTATGATGGTAATAGACCCTGCCCATTATAAGCCATGAAAGTCATAAAGTGGGTCACACAAACGACCTGATTTTTGTCACTTGTTTTGTGGTGGTCATTAAGGGAGTGCTGTGAGTGGGGTGGTGTTCGCTGTGAGCTCGATCCTAGGTAGAGGCAGATATTTCTCTCTCTCGGGGCATGACGAAATATCTCTGCTGAACAAAACTCCGCATTGGCGACAAGAAGGGGAGCCGGCCATTCAACGTTCAGCCTACACCCCCACCCCCCGCAAGGGATTATGGGGTCATGAAATGAAGAAGAAGAAGATGATGATGATGGAGTGTCGCCGTTGTAAAAATGAAGGCCACGGTCGTAAGTCGAATGCAGCAATCGTTAAAACAACTGACGCAGTCATTAAGCGAACCGATGGGCTGTTTTTGCCAAGGACTACAAGTCATTGCCAGTTTTCAGCCAAAAATATGTCGTAAAATGGGGACATGTGACTGCAGTGATGTAAATGGGGGATGATTGTAGGGCACTCAAAGTTCAGGGGTCAGAAGGGGAGAATATAACTACCCCCAAGGACATCTGTCCTCAGTCTTATGTCCTATACTTTTTTTTTAGACGCAAAAGCTTATTTTCTCTATTTCGCTTGGCTCGACAGAGTGATGTGGCTCACCAGTGGCCAGTGGAGCTGGCAGCCGATTCGGACAGTAAGGAGGTTGGGGAGGAAGATGGGCCAGTCCTGGAGTCTGGGGAAGGCTCGGATGAGGGCTCTGTGTCGGAGGCAGAGAGGGGGACAGGGCCGTCTGACAGTTATCAGCTGCCTTCAGAGTCAGATCAGTGGGGCAGAAGAACAGCGGGAGCCTGTTCCCAGTGTGCGCATGCGCAGAGTTGCCAGACGAAGGGAACAGCTAAAGAACAGGGGTCGACTTGGGAGTGAGTCCACAGGTGGACAGTGAATGGCCCCTCCCAGAGGAAATAAAAGAGGAGCGAATGGGAAGTGGAGTTTGCAAGAGGCAATTAATTCGCTTAATTGGTTCGTGACTCTCCGAGGCTCTTTGCCAAGTTCTGCAGATCTCGGCCTGGCAGCTCTCCAAGCCAGATAAGGTCTGTGACTGTAAATCCTCCCTTGAAAGACTTTGCTGGATGTGAATGAGCAGAATTCACAGTCAATAAAAGGAGTTTTTGTCGGGACCAGGAGTTTGTTTCGTGCTCTCGGGAAGCCTTGGCCAGAGAACACAGCGTGACGGGCGGGGTATCAATTTAACAAATAAATAAATAAATTTCCTGGCACGGCAAGCCTTTTAGACGTTTTGCACTCACAGTACGTTGTGTCATCCTGGCCTTTTTACCTGATGGTGTGGGAGAGGGCGAGGATCCCGAGGACGAAGAAATACATGGAGAGCAGGAGGTTGATATATTCTTGGGAAAAGATCTAAGAGGCAAGAGAAAAAGCAGGCCAGGTGAAACTTCAGGTTTCCCAACGACACAAACAAAATAGTAAAAACCACATTCCCTCTGATTAAAAAAAAAAAAAAAACAATTTAAAATGGAATTGGAATAAAATACAGTTCAAAAATGAAATTGGAATAAAATACAGTTCAAAATGAAATTGGAATAAAATATGATAATTTAATATAAAAGGTAAAGGTTCCCCTCCCACATCTGTGCCAGTCGTTCCCCACTCTAGGGGGCGGTGTTCATCTCCATTTCAAAGCCGAAGAGCCAGCGCTGTTCGAAGACGTCTCCGTGGTCATGTGGCCGGCATGACTCAACGCCGAAGGCGCATGGAACGCTGTTCCCTTCCCACCAAAGGTGGTTCCTATTTTTCTACTTGCATTTTTACGTGCTTTTGAACTGCTAGGTTGGCAGAAGGTGGGACAAGTCACGGGAGCTCACTCCGTTACGCGGCGCTGGGGATTCGAACCGCCGAACTGCCAACCTTTCTGATCGACAAGCTCAGTAGGATAAAATTGTATTTCGGTGTCAGCCCTATTTATTAGTTCTTTCTTTTTATCCCTGCTTTATTTCTATTTTACAAATAATTCAAAGAGACTAACTTCTCCAACTACAAATTCTAACTAACAAAAGAAACGAAGTTCCTATTGAACGAGACCATTTGGTAACAGCTTTAAGAAAGAAAGAAAGAAAGAAGGAAAGAAAGAAAGAAGGAAGGAAGGAGGGAGGGAGGGAGGGAGGGAGGGAAGGAAGGAAGGAAAGAAAGAAAGAAAGAAAGAAAGAAAGAAAGAAAGAAAGAAAGAAAGAAAGAAAGAAAAAAATCCACATTTCTTTTCTTTTGATTGACTTTAAATAATCACCAGGGAAAAAAGGTAACAAAATGCAGAGATAATAACCAGGGTAGAGAGGCATTTCCTTATCAAAGGAAAAATGAAAGCTTTTTCTTAAAAAGCAACAAAAATACAGAGGAAGCAAGAAAAAAGAGTTATAACAATAATCAGTTTCAATTCTATATATACTTACCTAATGCAAATGTTTTGCCAGCATGTATCTATTTATTTATACTAAACACTTATATAACTATAGTGCTTTTTTAAAAATCGACTGTTTTTTGCAAAAACGGTTTCGTATTCTATATTTATATGTATGTATGTATGTATGTATGTATGTATGTATGTATGTATGTATGTATGTATGTATCTATGTATTGTGTCACATACCTATTTCCCTGGCTTAGCTGATAAAGGAGGAGAGCCTGTGGCTTAGTGGCTAATATAACTGCCTAAGATGTAATACAGCCCAGGTTCGAATCCCAGTAAGGGTATGAACCTGTGCTGTATTGCGTCTTAGGCAAACGTGGTTTAATGGCTAAGACGTTTGCCTAAGATGCAATACAGCACACGTTCAAATCCCAGTAAGGGTATGGCTAGCTGATGAGAGCTAAATAGCTTGAAATAGAGCTATACTAGTCTCCCTTTATTTATTTATCAGCACAAATGTATGTATGTATGTATGTATGTATGTATGTATGTATGTAGTATTTGTGCTGATAAATAAATAAATTATTTCCCTGGCTCAGCTGATAAGGAGAAGAACCTTGTGGCTTAGTGGTTAAGACATCTGCCTAAGATGTAATACAGCCCAGGTTCGAATCCCAGTAAGGATATGGCTAGCTGATGAGAGCTAAATAGCTTGAAATAGATCTATACTAGTCTCCCTTTATTTATTTACCAGCACAAATACAACACAAATGTAACAAAGGCAACAGTAAAAATATTGGGTTTCTGTCGTGATGGTCTCTTGTAACAAGCTGATAGAGAATGGAAGTAGTAAACTTCCTTCCATATTTGGGCATACCAGGGGTTGTGATTTTAAATGCATACACACACACACACACACACACTCACTATATAAGGAAATGAGATGTAAATTGTAAACAGCGATTTGGAAAGAAGTATAGAAAACTTTGTTATTAAATATTATGGAGGTTTAGCTAGAATAGGACCTAAGGATTTAGTGTCATTGGAGAATTTTAGAAATAGTACATGAAATGCCAGTATGTGGTTAGGTATTAAATCTTGATATATTTTATGATGGACGTTTAAACAATTATAGACAATAAAAATGGAGGCATAAGGGTAACATGTATAAAATATCTGAGTTAAAATGCTTGAGTTAATATGAATTATGCTTGATGACGGTGGAAGAGATGCACGAAAGCCTTTTTGTAACCCACTGATAACACTTTCTACGGTATGTAAAGAAGGAAGATTTTATGTGTTGTGTTTGTTTTGAAAATTAAAAATAAAATAAAAAACTTATTAAAAAAATAAATAAATCCCGTGAAATAAATATACAGCTAAGAGGGAAGGGAGCCAATGAGGAAGTTCCACTCTGGTGGGTATCCCAGGCTGCTTTGCGGCTCGGTGCCTCAGTTTACAATATCCCAAGTGCCAGCCGTAAACGCCAAAAGCAAATAAATCCCATTGCAAAGGATCGAAGCCCGATTTACGCCACGCATTGTGTTCTGACAGGTATGCAAAGCCACGCCTGGCCTCAGGCAAACACCCAGGTATTGTGAGTGGCTCAAGCCGAGCATTAACGCATTTTTAATTTCATGTTCTGTTTATACTCCCACACTCCCACCCCACTGACCAAGTACATTAAATCTGGTTAGGGGCCCTAGCAAGAAATAATAATAATAATAATAATAATAATAATAATAATAATAATAATAATCTAGGGGAAAAATAATAATAATAAGCAAGATTTAAGCCACTAGCAACTCCTGGTTTTACAAGGTCTGGGAAGATGTTTGCTCCGCGTGTTTCCCTCTGAAAAGGGGAGCCCGTTTGGGTATCCAGACGATCCTTGAGAAAGCTCGCGCTTCTTCCGGGGGCAAACATTTGCAGCCAGGCGTCCTTAAAATACAGAAAAACACCCAGCTATTTTTTCATTCCCACAATGCATCAGTAGGGGAATTATGGGAAACAAAAATGGTGGCCGTGGGGTCCTTGGTGCTATCTTGAGTTTGGTTGGATTTTTTTGCAGATGTTTTTATGAGGCAGTTTGGTAACACCAGACTCCCCCTTCTAGCACTGATGACGTTCCCTAGTTGGGCCATGAAACGTCTGCAAGAAAACCACCAAGCTCAGAGAGCATCAAGGACCCCACAGTTGTCCACCACCATCTCCTCTTCCTCCCTCGTCTTCTTCCCTCCCTCCCTTCCTCTTCCTCCCTCCTCCTCTTCCTCCCTCCTCCTCTTGAAACCCTCCCTTCCTTCTAGCACTGATGATGTTCCCTAATTGGGTCATGAAACGTCTGCAAGAAAACCACCAAGCTCAGAGAGCTTCAAGGACGCCACAGTTGTCCACCACCATCTCCTCTTCCTCCCTCGTCTTCCTCCCTCCCTCGTCTTGAAACCCTCCCTTCCTTCTAGCACTGATGATGTTCCCTAGTTGGGTCATGAAATGTCTACAAGAAAACCACCAAGCTCAGAGAGCACCAAGGACCCCGCAGTTCTCCTCCTCCTTCCCCCTTCCTCCTCCCTTTCCTCTCCTGTCTTCTTCCTCCTCCTCCTCCTCCTCCTCTTCTACTTCCTCCTCTTCCTCCTCTCTAAAAAAACCCTCCCTTCTAGCCCCGATGATGTTTCCTAGTTGGGTTATGGAACGTCTGCAAGAAAACCACCAAGCTCAGAGAGCTTCAAGGACCCCGCAGTTCTCTTCCTCCTCCTCCTCCTCCTCTTCTTCTCCTCCCTTCTTCTCCTCTTCTCCCTCCTCCTCCACTCCACAAACCGCACAACTTTCTAGCACTTATGATGCATCCTAGTTGAATAATGAAACGTTCTACAAGAAAGCAACTAAACTCAGAGAGCATCAAGAACCCCATAGTTTCTTCTGCCTCCTCCCTCCTAGCACTGATGATGTTCCATAGTTGGGTCGTGAAATGTCTGCAAGAAAACCACCAAGCTCAGAGAGCATCAAAGACCCCACAGTCGTCCTCCTCCTCTCTTTTCCACAATCCCCAGTCCCTCCTAGCACTGATGATGTTCCTTAGTTGGGTCGTGAGACGCCTGCAAGAAAACCACCGAGAGCACCCAGGACCCCACGGTCCTCCTCTTCCCCTTCCCCTTCAAAGCCCACCACACCTTTCGAGCACTGATGACGTTCCCCAGTTGGGCCATGAAAGGCCCTGCAAGAAAACCACCGGGCTTCCGCATTGACTTGAGGTCGCAAAAGGGGGAATCACGTCACCCCAGGATGCTATGACCGTCATAAATAGGAGTCCGTTGCCAAGCGTCTGAATTTGGGATCACGTGACCAGGGGGATGCGGGAATGGTCGCCAGAGGGACAAACAATTGCTAAGTATCTTCCCCCCGCCCCCTTGCGCTGCTGCTATTTTGAATGGTCGCTGAACAAAACGGTCGTTAAGTGGGGGGCTACCTGAACGGTACGCCCTTCCTCATTTCTTGTGGGTATTCCCACAAGGTTGAGAAAACAGTGATGGAGACACTATCAAACTTTGCAAAAGGCTTTTGTTTCGGTCTGTTGGTTAAGGACCCAGACTGGAAAGCTGGAGACGGTGAGTTCTAGTCCTGCCTTAGGCATGAAAGCCGGCTGGGTGACTCTGGGCCAATCACTAGGAGACAGTGAGTTCTAGTCCCGCCTTACGCATGAAAGCTGGTTGGGTGACTTTGGGCCAATCACCAGGAGACAGTGAATTCTAGTCCCACCTTAGGCATGAAAGCTGGTTGGGTGACTTTGGGCCAATCACCAGGAGATGGAGAGTTCTAGTCCCGCCTTAGGCACGAAAGCTATCTGGGTGACTTTGGGCCAATCACCAGGAGACGGAGAGTTCTAGTCCTGCCTTAGGCATGAAAGCCATCTGGGAGACTTTGGGCCAATCGCCAGGAGACGGAGAGTTCTAGTCCCGCCTTAGGCAGGAAAGCCATCTGGGTGACTTTGCGCCAATCACCAGGAGACGGTGAGTTCTAGTCCTGCCTTAGGCATGAAAGCCAACTGGGAGACTTTGGGCCAATCACCAGGAGACGGAGAGTTCTAGTCCCACCTTAGGCATGAAAGCCATCTGGGTGTCTTTGGGCCAATCACCAGGAGACGGAGAGTTCTAGTCCTGCCTTAGGCATTAAAGCCATCTGGGAGACTTTGGGCCAATCACCAGGAGACGGAGAGTTCTAGTCCCGCCTTAGGCATGAAAGCCAACTGGGTGACTTTGGACCAATCGCCAGGAGACCGAGAGTTCTAGTCCCGCCTTAGGCATGAAAGCCATCTGGGTGCCTTTGGCCAATCACCAGGAGACGGAGAGTTCGAGTCCTGCCTTAGGCATGAAAGCCATCTGGGTGACTTTGGGCCAATCACCAGAAGATGGAGAGTTCTAGTCCCGCCTTAGGCATGAAAGCCAACTTGGTGACTTTGGGCCAATCACCAGGCCAGTGGGAGTGCTAGTTCTGGGAATTGAAGTCCCCCCCCCCCCCCCCCAATCTCCAAGCTGCCACGGTTGAGGATCCCTGCCTCTTAACAGTAAATTGGAGGACTAAGATATGCAAAATGCCTTCCTGGAGAACAGCCACGAGGCCACCTCCCTATATTTACCTTATGGATTATAAAATATTTTAAACTTGGCATTTTTCCCTGATCTGCCCGAAGAACTGCTCTGGAATACTGGATTATACCTTGAGGAGCCGAACTCCTGCAAGCACCGAATCGCAGTGGCGTCAGTCCAGAATATCGCTTCTGCGTCTTCCCCTGCTGTGCTACCTGCTTGTTTAATGCTAATTTATTTTATAACTAAGCTGATAACCCGGTATTTATTTATTTATGTTGGGGGAGGGGGGGGAAATGTCCGGACCAAACGTAATTTCTAATGTTAAGATTTTCCCCCTTACCAGAGGGAGCCCCCTTGTGGAGTACTGTGAGTCCATTACCATGGCAACTCCATTCCGCTGTACAGTAGAAGCCATTTTACGGCACAACAAGCTGTATCTTGACAGAACACACACACCTCTCGAGGAGCGTTAGGGGTTTCTTACCCCCGCAGTACTTGTTTCCAGAGAGCGAGTCATCTGTGCACCAAGCTTCGTTGTAATTGCTCAAATTTGTTATGCTGGAACACACACACACACACACACACACTGACTCACTCACATCTGTATTTTGTTTTAAGTTTGCTTTGCGTGCAATCCACTTGGCTCTGGTTTCACTGAAAATAACCCACCTTTGCTTTTCTTGCACAATAGCCGATATCTCACACTCAAACACCCTGCACAAACTTAAAAAAAGAAATAAAAGCTTGGAGTAGCTGATCTATCGTTATCCGCTGCTTTCTTGACCTTTAGGAAGCCAAATAGCTCCCTTTCCCTGAATGGAACCACTGTCTCCTGTCCATGGCAGGCCAAACCAGACCAAGCAGTTAAGAAGAACTACAGAAATCCTTTCTAGGCTGATAAAAAAGCTTCCTCCATCTCCACGAGGGTCACAAGGTAAAAAAAAATATTGGATTAGCTTCAAAGCAGAGGAAAACTGGAATATAAAGAGAGGGGAGCCCCACTCCTCCCTCCCAGCATGGATGATGTTACCTAGTGGGGCCACGAAACGTCTGCAAGGAAGCAACGAAGCTCAGAGAGCATCAGGGAGCCCACAGCCCTCCTCCTGCTCCTTCTCTTCGTCCCCTCTCCTCTTCTTCATCACTCCTCCTCCTCCTCTATTCCACACTCCCTCCCAGCACTGATGACATTACCTAGCTGAGTGTTGTGGCCCAGCAGGAGCCGTTGGAGCTGCCACCAGACTCCGACAGCGAGGGGCCCTATGAGTCGGCTCTGGAGGACCCTGGACAGGGTTCCGACTCCGAGCAGGGCGCAGAGAGGCTGGTTGGCTACCAAGAGGCGCCTGAGCCTTGGACCAGTGGGGAGGAGACAAGGGAGAGTGATCCAGAAGCCAGCAGTGAGTTGTTCCTGGATGAACGCCATCAAAGAGCTACTAGGCATCAGGAACAATTACGCAATTACAGGAGGTGATTGCACTCAGCTGGTGGTCATTAGGCTCCTCTCCAGACTATAAAAAGGACTGCTTGTGCACACGCCCCTCTTGCAGAAGTGAACGCAGGAACTAATGTTGGAGAATAGAATTGTGAGCTTGGCAGGCTGGATTGCTGCCACAGCTTATCTGTGCTGGATTGCTGCCACGGCCAAGGACCTGTCTGTCTCTTAATAAATTCCGGAAAGTATCTTTGACTCGGAGTGTGTTGGTGTGGGAAGAGGGGGGGTCAGAACAGCTGAGTAATGAAAAGTATACAAGCAAACGAACCACCTCAAAAAGCACCACGTTCTCCACAGTTCTCCTCCTCCTATAAACCCCATTCCCTTCTAGCACTGATGATGTTACCCAGTTGGGTAATGAACGTCTGCAAGAAAACCACCAAACACAGAGAGCACCAAGAACCCCACAATCATCTCCTCTTCCTCCACGAACCCTGCTCCTTTCTAGCACTGATGACGCTACCTAGTTGGGCCATGAAACGTCTGCAAGAAAGCAACCAAGTTCGGAGAGCAGGGACTCCATAGTTTTCTGCCGCCTCCTCCCTCCTGGCACTGATGATGTTCCTTAGTTGGGTTATGAAACGTCTGCAAGAAAACCACCAAAATCCCACAATCATCTCCTCTTCCCCTTCCACTTCATTCTGCAAAGCCCACACCTTTCGAACACTGATGACGTTCCCCAGTTGGGTAATAAAACATCTGGAAGAAAACCACCAAACTCAGAGAGCCCCCAGGACCCCTCCCCCCCAGTCCTCCTCCTCCTCTTCCCCTTCCTTCTGCAAAGCCCTCACCTGTTTGCAAGAAAGCAACCCAGCTTAGAGATCACCCATCAAACCCCACTCCCCTTCTGGCACTGATGACGCTACCTAGTCAGGATACGAAATGCCTGGAAGAAAATAACCAAGCTCAGAGAGCACCAAGGACCCCCGAGAAGAAAACTGCCCCACTCGGGGACCTCTGTTGCTTCACTTACTTTGAAGAAGAGATAGAGGCCTAGGAGGGTACAGCTGGCAACGATCGGAAAACGGGCCGCATCTCGGCTGGTGATGGTCTCCGGCATATCTGAAGCATTCTAGGAGAGAAACGGGTCAGAATTGAGACTTCCCCGGTGTAGCAGGCCGAAGCCAGGATCTTGCACTCAAAGCTAGCCCACCTCATCCACATCAACTGAACCCCTTATTAGAATAGAATAGAATAGAATAAATGTTTTATAGATGGCATTTCCCCCCAGCGAGATTGGCCAAAATGTACCCAAATTTAAGCCCTTCATGGTATTGGATCTGGGTACTTGAGAGACCGCCTGCTGCCAATTACCTCCCACAGACCCATTAGATCTCACAGGGTTGGCCTCCTCCGGGTGCCATCTACCAGCCAATGCCATCTGGCTATTACCCGGGGGAGGGCCTTCTCTGTGGCAGCTCCGGCCCTCTGGAATGAGCTCCCCGCAGGGATTCGGACCCTCACCTCTCTCCAGGCCTTCCGAAAAGCCGTCAAAAACCTGGCTTTGCCAGCAGGCCTGGGGTTGACGAGTTCCCTCCCCTCTCGACATGTATGGTTGTGCGACTGTTGCCTATTTTTATTATTTGTATTTCGTTTTTATGTTCCCCTTTTCCCCCGTTTGAATTGTTCGCTGCCCTGAGTCCTCCCGGAGAAGGGCGGCATACAAATAATAAAATTCTATTCTATTCTATCCCCCAAATGTTGGAGATGCAGCCACAAGCCTGGAACATTCAATCCTATGTGGTGGACGTGCCCCATCACAAGAAAATAGTGGTGCAAAATTCGGAAATGGTTGGAAGAAATTACTGAGCGAAAAATAGAACTGAAACCAGAAGGGTTCTTATTTAGGACTACTAGGCCAAAAAATGGATGAACAATCTCAATACATAATCATACACATACACACTGCAGACAGGATTTCTCTCGCACAAAACTGGGAAAAAATCAATGCACCCACAGATGAAACTATAATCAGGAAAATACTCGAATGCGCAGAAATGGATAAAATGACCATAGAACTAAAAGAAAGAGAAGAATCGGATTTCTATAAAATATGGAATAGAATTTATAAGTGGCTAGAAATCAGAAGCCAAAACAGAAAATAGGGAATATGAATATATGGTGACACAAATACTGAATATTATTGTAAGTGTTAATACTACGTTTGCTACTTTATAGGACAAGATTAAAGCAATAGGAAGGCAATAGCAGAAGGGAGAATTATTAAGCAGGAAAGTCGATATAGAAAGCTATAAAATTACTGTATATTGTTAGGTATGTTCTGTGTTTTTTTTTCTTGTTGTGTCTTCTTTACTGTTTTTAAAGATTAAAAGATTCAATAATTAAAAAGAATAGAATAGAACAACAGAATTAGAAGAGATCTTGGAGGTCTTCTAGTCCAACCCCCAGCCTAGGCAGGAAACCCAGACAAATGTCTATCCAGCATCTTCTTAAAGACTTCCAGTGTCGGAGCATTCACAACCTCTGGAGGCAACTTCTGTTCCACTGATTAATTGTCCTCACTGTCAGGAAATTTCTCCTAAGTTTCAGGTTGCTTCTCTCCTGGATTAGTTTCCACCCATTGCTTCTTGTTCTACCCTCAGGTGTCTTGGAGAGTAGTTTGACTCCCTCTTCTTTGTGGCAACCCCTGAGATATTGGAAGGCTGCTATCATGTCTCCCCTGGTCCTTCTTTTAATATCCATCTCTAGATGGATAGAGATAGTTGATAAATACAATACAATAGCAGAGTGGGAAGGGACCTTGGAGGTCTTCTAGTCCAACCCCCTGCCTAGGCAGGAAAACCTATACCATTTGAGACAAATGGCTATCCAACATCTTAAAGACTTCCAGTGTTGGGGCATTCACAACTTCTGAAGGCAAATTGTTCCACTGATTAATTGTTCTCACTGTCAGGAAATTCCTCCTCGGTTCTAAGTTGCTTCTCTCCTTGGTTAGTTTCCACCCATTGCTTCTTGTTCTACCCTCAAACTGGAGAATAGTTTGGCTCCCTCTTCTTTGTATCCAGAGAATGTCTGGGTTTTTGGAAAAGATTCTCTGGTTTTAAAAACGCTGGTCCTTCGGTTTAAATTAGATTTGGAAAGTAACCCAACGAAAAAGGGAGAAATTGCTCCGAAAATCAAGGAGAGCATTGAGATGGGGTGGGGGTGGGTGGGAGGGGAAGAGAAATTTATAGACTCCAGATGTTGCCGAATTACAACATGGCCTCAGCCTCGCTGAGAAATGCAGTTTGGCAACTTAGGGAAAGGAAAAAATGGAGAATTTCCTGTATGAGGAAAGAGAAACGGCGATTCAGAGAAAATAAACGCAGGCAGCTTTCGACGGAGGCCGTCAATTCTTTCCTCGTCCCGTTTTATGACCTTTCTTGCCACTGCTGTTAATTGAATCCCTGCAGCTGTTAAACGAGTGACACGGTTGTTAAGCGAATCAGGGGACGCCCGTTGGCTTTGCTTCGTCGGGAGGTCGCAAAAGGGGATCGACGTGACCCCAGGGGGGACACACTGCAGCCGTCGTAAGTGTGAGTCGATTGCCAAGCCTCTGAATTTTGATCATGTACATAGGGTGCTGCAATGGTCATAAAGGTGGGAAATGGTCATAAGTCATTGTTTTCAGGGCTTTTGTGGTTTCAAACAGTCACGAAACGAATGGTTGTAAGTCGAGGAATGATGGATTCCTAAACAGAAACCTTTTCACCCAAGCCACAGGTTATAGTGGATTATTCTCACTGTCAGGAAATTTCTCCTCAGTTCTAAGTTGCTTCTCTCCTTGATTAGTTTCCACCCATTGCTTCTTGTTCTGCCCTCAGGTGCCTTGGAGAATAGCTTGACTCCCTCTTCTTTGTGGCAACCCCTGAGATATTGGAAGACTCCCATCATGTCTCCCCTGGTCCTTCTCTTCATTAAACTAGATGTACCCAGTTCCTGCAACCGTTCTTCATATGTTTTAGCCTCCAGTCCCCTAAATCCTCTTTCTTGCTCTTCTCTGCACTCTTTCCAGAGTCTCCACATCTTTTTTACACCGTGGCAACCAGAACCAGATGCCGGATTACAAAGTAATTTGCAAATCTGTGTGATCCCCTTTTAAAGAGTTTTAACCATACTGGATTAAAACCATGGACTGACTCTCCCGCCAGCAGCCACCAACAGCTGCTGGTAGCCACACTTTCAATATTATGCAGAAATAACAGAATTCTAAAGCCTGAAACTGCAGCAACTGAATCCAGAATACACCCAATGCAAATCCCGACCTTTGTCGAGGGTCAATGCATCCCCCCCCCCACACACACCCATTTAGCCACAATTTCCAGCAAAGGAAGCAGTCCCAGCCTGTTAAGAGGTGGGGCGTCTTTGTCATCAGGCCCTCTCGGCTGGCTACTAACACGTCAGTTCTTTGCCTGTTTTAGCTCACACCCGTGAAGTCTCACACGGTATACATTCAGGAAGGGGAAGGAAAAAAACACGGTGGGGGGGGAGGAAGGGAAGTAGAGCCACCCTTCCATCAAAAGTCTTGGCTTATTTAAGGGGAGAGGGAGGGCAGGAGGGAGGGAGAGAAGAAAGAGAAGAGAAGAGAAGAGAAGAAAGAAAGAAAGAAAGAAAGAAAGAAAGAGGGAGGGAGGGAAAGAAAGAAAGAAAGAAAGAGAAAGGAGGAAGGAAGAGAAAGAAAGAAAGAAAAAGAAAGAAAGAGAAAGGAGGAAGGGAGAGAAAGAAAGAGGGAATGAAGAGAGAAAGACAGACAGAAAGAAGGAAGGTAGATAGCTAGAGAGATAGACAGACAGACAGAAAGAAGGTAGATAGAAAGACAGAAAGAAAGAAGGGCAAAAGACAGACAGACAGGAGGGAGGGAATGGAAAGACAGAGAAATGGGAGGGAGGGAAGGAAGGAAGGAGGGAAGAAAGGAAAACCATGGATCATATTTATAGGAAACTCTGGAGTAGGGAAGAGACTATATTTGAAATTCTATCCTTTTAACATTTTAACCTTAATTGAATATATTATTTGAACAATATAAAGAAGAGGCCAAGAAACAAACAGAAAAAAGGCAATAAAAATGTGTTATTGTCCCCAATCATTGGATTCAAAGCGAGGTCACCTCTGGGCATTAATCCTTTGCATTAATCCAGGGGACCAGCTGCCAAAAAAGGATTGGGGAGGGGGCAGACAGGGACACACCCCATTGCTGTACATGAGACCCTCTATATGCTCAACACACACAAACACACACACACCAGCCTTATTGGATCCCAAGTAGCAGTCAAGACCTCTGGGATAGACGGTCAGAACCAGCCAAGGTGGGAGCCCAGGAGGGAGAAAACGAAAGCCCCCCCCCCCCAAATACAAGTGAAGGTAGAGAGATTTTAACAGATTAACAGAGTTGGAAGGGACCTTGTAGGTCATCTAGTCCAACCCCCCGCCCAAGCAGGAGATCCTACTACACCATTTCTGACAGATGGCAGTCCAGTCTCTTGTTGAAAACCTCAAGCGATGAAGCTCCCACAACTTATCAGGGAAACCTCCATTGTTTGATGGTTCACACTGTCAGAAAGTTTCTCCTTGTTTCTAGGTTGAATCTCTCCTTGGTCAGTTTCCATCCATTATTCCTTGTCTGGACTTTTGGGTGTTTTGGAGAATAGCTTGACACCCCCCCCTCCTCCTCTCTGGGGCAGCCCCTCAAATATTGGAAGATGCTCTCCTGTCTCCCCTGGTCCTTCTCTTCTCTAGACTAGCCAGGCCCAGTTCCTGCAACTGTTCTTCATTTTAGTCTCCAGGCCTGCTTTTGATCATCTTAGATAGATTCGTATTAACAGAGTTAGAAGGAATCTTGAAGGTCATCTAGCCCAACCCCCCCAGCCAAGCAGGAGACCCTACACCATTTCTGACAGATGGCAGTCCAGTCTCTTCTTGAAAGCCTCCAGGGATGAAGCTCCCACAACGTCCGAAGGCAACTTCTGTTCCATGGGGTGGATTGTTCTCACCGTCAGAAAATTCCTCCTTATTTCCAGGTTGAATCTCTCCTTGGTCAGTTTCCATCCATTCTTCCTTTTCTGGGTGTTTTTGAAAACACCTTGACCCCCTCCTCTCTGGGGCAGCCCCTCCAATATTGGAACACTGCTATGGTCCTTTCCTTCCCTAGACTAGCCGGTCTCTTCGTGACCCTCCAAAGTTATAGCCCGTCCTCGACTTACGACAAGGGAGCCCAATTCTTGTTGCTAAGCGAGGCATTTAAGTGTGAATCATACATAACCCGCACCCCCCGGTTTTAAAACCATCCCGTATGCCGTTAAATGAGTCGCTACGGCCTCTAAGCGAATCCGGCTATATCCCCCCCCCTCCCAATGGACTTTCGCTGGTTAAAAAAGGTGGCCAAAAAGAGGGATCGCATCCCCACCCCACTCCCCCGACATAGGGCTCGTCATACAGACGAGTCACTTGCCCGATCAACATGACCACGGGGAGGGCCTGCGACAGGTCGTTAAGTGTGAAAAACAATCCCGAGTGCCTTTCTCAAGAGACTTCGAACGGTCACTAAATGGATGGTTGTAAGTCGAGGATGAGCTGCGTTGAGATGTTTCTCAAACTTGGCCCCTTTAAGAGGGACGTTGGACTTCAACTCCCAGGAGGGAAGCAACTTAGAACGGAGGAGGAATTTCCTGACAGTGAGGACAATTAATCAGTGGAACTACTTGCCTCCAGAAGTTGTGAATGCCCCCCAACACTGGAGGTTTTTAAGAAGATGTTGGACACTGGAACGGTGTAGGGTTTCCTGCCTAGGCAGGGGGTTGGACTAGAAGACCTCCAAGGTCCCTTCCAGCTCTGCTATTGTATTATTGGATTAAATCCCCAGCTAGCAAATCAAACTTGGCTCCTTTAAGAGGGGGGAGGACTTCAACTCCCAGAATTCCCCAGCCCGCAAACCTTGAATTCTGGGAGTTGAAGTCCTCCCCCCTCTTAAAGGAGCCAAGTTTGATTTTAAGGCGGAAAACCCCACTGAAATGCCCACAGAGATAGACTGCCTCTGCTTGCGGAGGCTCTCCTCCTCCCTTCCTTACCTTCCCTTTGGCGCAGGTGACGGAGCGCAGCGCCCCGAAGAAGATGGGCAGCAGAGCCATGACCACCAGGCTGCCGTAGGCCAGCGCCATGCCTTCCGGGGTGGCCGGGGGCCGCGCGCCGGCCGTGGGGGCTTCGGCCGCCCCGCTGCCGTTGTGCGCCTCGGCCTGCTCCATCTCGCAGCCCGCACTTCCGACCCGGCAGAGGCGGCCCCCGCAAGCGCCCAGGGACACGTTCCCTTAGCCAGCCGGAAGTGCGCCGCGGCGCATGCGCCGGCGTGGTCGCCGCGCCGGCACGCCCCTTGGAAACGACGGCGGCCCGGCCCGTTGCTAGGCAGCCGACACCGCCCGGGCCTACTTGGGAGTAAAATGGGGAGCCTTCGGCTGGAGTAGAATGGGGGACCCCCCCACACCCCCACCTCGGGCCTCGACTGTGGGGACCTGAAACTACGGGGCCCTTTCCTCCCGCTTCCTCCCCACCCCTCGTTCCCCCAAGACGCTGCATTCCCACGTCGGGATGGCGAGACACGTGTCAGGAGCTGCTGATGCTGGGAGGACGACCCTGAATATTTGTTGCGCTTATGGCTGCGTTCCTGCTATTTGGCAGCAATTAGTATCTCTATAATTGCTGAGATTATTGTTGCTGTTGCTGCGGTTATGATGGCACTTATGGCTGCAATTATTGGGGTGGCTGCTGCGTTTTGTTATTGCTTTTAGTGCAGTTATTATTTTTATTGCTGCGATTATTATTGCTATTGTTGCAGTTATTTCTATTATTGCTGCAATTATTGCTATCCTCTGGGGATTGACCCAATGGCACCCAGCTGGCTTTTGTGCTTAAGGCAGGACTAGAACTCCCAGTCACCTGGTGATTGAAAAGTCACCTGCCCGGCTTTATTGCCAAAGGCAGGACTAGAACTCCCAGTCACCTGGTGATTGAAAAGTCACCTGCCCAGCTTTATTGCCAAAGGCAGGACTAGAACTCCCAATCACCTGGTGATTGAAAAGTTACCTGCCCGGCTTTATTGCCAAAGGGAGGACTAGAACTCCCAGTCACCTGGTGATTGAAAAGTCACCTGCCTGGCTTTATTGCCAAAAGCAGGACTAGAACTCCCAGTCACCTGGTGATTGAAAAGTTACCTGCCTGGCTTTATTGCCAAAGGCAGGACTAGAACTCACCATCTCCTGATGATCGAAAAGTCACCTGCCCAGCTTTCTTGTCAAAGGCAGGACTAGAACTCCCAGTCACCTGGTGATCGAAAAGTCACCTGCCCGGCTTTATTGCCAAAGGCAGGACTAGAACTCACCATCTCCTGATGATCGAAAAGTCACCTGCCCAGATTTCTTGTCAAAGGCAGGACTAGAACTCCCAGTCACCTGATGATCGAAAAGTCACCTGCCCAGATTTCTTGTCAAAGGCAGGACTAGAACTCCCAGTCACCTGATGATCGAAAAGTCACCTGCCCAGCTTTCTTGTCAAAGGCAGGACTAGAACTCCCAGTCACCTGGTGATTGAAAAGTCACCTGCCCAGATTTCTTGTCAAAGGCAGGACTAGAACTCCCAGTCACCTGGTGATTGAAAAGTCACCTGCCCAGATTTCTTGTCAAAGGCAGGACTAGAACTCACTGTCTCCTGGGGATTGGCGCAAGGTCACCTAGCTGGCTTTCTTGGCAAAGGCAGGACTAGAACTCACCCTCGCCTGGGGATTGGCCCCCAAGGTCACCCAGTCAGCTTTCATGCATAAGATGGGAACTAGAACTCATCTAAAAAAGGTTAAATCAAGGCAACTGGACCAAAGTTTACTCAACGGAGACATTTCGTTACCCATCCAAGTAACTTCATCAATCAAAAGGGAAATAATCTTTAATAATCATTGGTCCAGTTGCCTTGATTTAACCATTTTAGAGACTTTTGGCCTGGATGATTGAGTCTTCATTTACATATTATTGACTGTCAGAAACAAACTCACCCTTCAGAAATTTGACAAAGAGTCGTGAAGCAAAGCAGCAAGCAGTTTATGGCGTGTAAAATAACGTTCTTGCAAGAACCGGTGGCCAGCTATCTGGGCGCAGCTAGGAATACATTTCTCCAATTTTTTATTCCCTCCAACCAAACCATAGATCCCTCCCTGCAGCCCCCTCTGACAAAAAAACACAAGATTGCAATCTTCCCAGAACGCCTGTTTCTCCATGAATTTCCCCCATGCTTCATCTGTTTCCCCATCTTTTGCCCAGTTCCCCTTTTTCCATATTATCTTTTATTTTATTTTATTTTATTTTGTCAATTTGTACAAAGTAGCATCTATTAGTATAGACATGAACATGATCGCATGAGATTGGTATAAATAATGGATATAAATAAGTATAACATGGCCATGAACACATAAAATGTGTATATATCAATGGGGACAGTAGGACAGGGATGGTAGGCACGCTGGTGCGCTTATGCATGCTCCCTTAGGGAGCTCTTCGGAAATGTGTGAGGTCCACAGTTTATCTCTTCTTTTATTTCTCAACCTGTACTTCTTGCAATTCCTGTAGCATAAATTGAGGCAAGCGGTAAATTGCTTTCTCCACTATATTCACTAGACTGTGTGGTTAAAAAACATTAACTAATTTGCTTGGCGAAGCTGAGTCACTCATCGGAATAACAGTTTCTTCCTGTTTCCCAGTCTTTGACTTTTTACCTTTAATGTCCGACTGAACTTTTAGATCCACGACTCTTTAAAAATCGCTTTCTTTGCAAAAATCAACCTTATCTCCATCAGTTTCTTACAACTGGAATTCGTGTCCTCCTCCTTTCCAGTCTGATGTCTTAACCGTTAGACCAAACTTGGTCTCACCAATTGATGGAGGTGGTGATGTGTTCCCCAAAAGCAGGGGAAGCCATAGAGAAAGAGTATTTCTTTCTTTTTACACACTCACACACAGACAGACATCACACACAGACAGGCAGACAGACACCCTAATAACTCTTTCAAAAGTCCCTGAAGACCTGGTTTTGTGAACAGGCCTGGAGAGACCCCCAGGGGGATACGGAGTCCATCAACTGGTTGGTTTGATCATTGTCACCAGAAGCTCGGAGGCCCATTGGAGTTTGCGTTTGGAGTTTTATTTCTCTGAACTGCTGCCAGGAACGCCCCGAGTCCATTTGGGCTGCCAAATAAACCTGAATAAATGTATTTGTTCAACTTAACAAACCCACCCATCTCTCCTGGAGATTTTATTTACACATAAATCACCCTAGGAGGGGAAAGCTCGGAAGAGCAGTGTGAAGGTGTGAGCTGTCTGCAGAAGCCAAGTTCTTGGGCCTGACCCTTGTTTTGGACGAAGAGGAAACGTTGAATATTTGATTGGTGAGAACTGGACCAAAGGACCCAGATTACGGCAGGGAACGCTGGGCTGTAGACTTACCAAGAAACCACTGTAGGAAAACAATCCCATCGGGAAACCAAGCCACATTAGGAATGCATCAAGAGCGCGGGAAGAAGAGGGGAAGGGTAAAGGGGAGGAAGGGGAAGGAGAGAAGGGAAAGGAGAGGAGGAAGGAAGGAAGGAGAGAAGAAAGAGAAGAAAGGGGATAGGAAGGAGGGAGGGAAGGAGGGAGGGAAGCAAGGAGGGAAGGAAGGAGAGAAGGAGAGAAGAAAGGAGGGAAGGAAGGAGGGAATGTAGGAGAGAAGGAAGGGGGGAAGGAAGGAGGAAAGGAAGGGGAAAGGAAGGAGAGAAGGAGAAAAGAAAGGGAAGGAAGGAGGGAAGGAGGGAGGGAAGGAAGGGGAGTAGGAGAGAAGAAACGAGGGAAGGAAAGAGGGAGGGAGGGAAGAAGAAGTAGGACTGTTGTAAGATAAGATGGATCTATGGGAATGATAAAAAAGCAATCTTCAAGTATATTGTCAACAGTAGGGAAAAATTGTTATAAATACATATTATTAATGACAGTTATGAGATCATATAATTGTGAATGTATATATGAAATTGATAAAATAAAATAAAATATTTAAAAAAAAAAAGAGCGCGGGACCCATGGAGGGAACGAATGTCCATGCGAGTAGCTCAGCCTCCAGGGGGTAGCAAAGCCCCATTAAATGGACCGTCCTGTTTTTGAAAAGTCTGTAAAGATTCTCAGTCATCAGAGTTGTCCCAAAAGTGCTTTTTCGGGAGGCAACTGGATTTCCTTGTTTTTCTTTTGGGAGACGGTTCTCTTCCCATCCAAGAAGCTTCTTCAGCTCTGCCAGGATATAGTGGGGAATGGAAGGATTGACCCTCCTTGCAGAAAGCTGGACGTTTGCGTCCCTTTTAGAGGGTCGTTGAGGCACCTTGGAGGTTTTATCTCTGTCCTCAGGGTCATCCGAGTGGTGCAATTGGTTCCTGTCGTCTGCCATTTTTCAGTTCAGTTTAGTTCAGTTTATTATATTTATATGCTGCCCTTTTCCCCCGAAGGGGACTCAGGGCGGCTCACAACTCGAACCGGGGAAGGGGGATACAGACAAAAAATTTTAAAAAAACAAAGCATAACAATATATAATTTAAAACTCACAACAGTCATACCATTCGAGACGGGGGCAACAGCTCTTTAGCCCCAGGCCTGTCAGAACAGCCAAGGCAGGACAAGAATGGATGGAAACTTAGCAAGTGAGATCTAATCTAATCGATGTAGGAAGAAGGGGGAAAGCTGGGAAGAATTATGAAATCATCAGTTAGAAATGAGAAATTCCCCTCTGGAAATCCATTCCTACTCTTACACCTTGGATGAGAAGCGAAGCGTTCTTCAAAAAGGAAAAGCAAAGGAATCCAGTTGTCTGAAAAAGCACCTTTGGGATATCCTGTTCGTGATATCCAGAAAAAAACCCATCTTGAATTACATACACTGTCTCCTACATTCTCTCCTGGAGCAGATGCCCATTCCTGCATTTGGATCTTAGGGTCTGCCCCAAAGAACAGGAAGTTAACCTATTCTCCAAAGGAAAAAGAAGAAGCAATGGATGGAAGCTAATCTAGGACAGAAGCCACCTGGAATTAAGGAGAAACTCCCTAACAGCGAGGACAATTCACCAGTGGAACAGCTTGCCACCAGAAGTTGTGGGTGCTCCCATCACTGGAGGTTTTCAAGAAGAGATTGGACAACCATTTGTCCGAAATGGTATATTGTTTCCTGCCTGAGCATGGGGCTGGACTAGAAGACCTCCAAGGTCCCTTCCAACTCTGTTCCTCTTGAGTTAAGATGTTTTCCTTTTCACTTAAAGCCTGTTCCCTGCTTTTTCAGCTAGTAAACTAGGAGGAAAATACAAGCTGGGAACGCCTGGCAGAATCCAAGATTAGTTTGTGTTGATAAAATCAAAAGTTTTTCAGACAAGGTTTGTCTTTTTCTTTAGACTAGATAGATTTTAAAAAAAAAATTTCTCATTTCTAACATGATTTCATAATTCTTCCCAGCTTTCCCCCTTCTTCCTACATCGATTAGATTAGATCTCACTTGCTAAGTTTTCCATCCATTCTTGTCCTGCCTTCTGATGCCTCAGAAAATAAGTTGACTCCCTCTTCTTTGAGGAAACCCCTCAAATACTGAAATGCTGCTATCCTGTCCCCCCCCTCACAGTCCTTCTTTTTCTTAAACTGACCATACACCTGCAAATCATCGTATGTTTCAGCCTCCAGCCCCTTAATCATCTTTGCTGCTCTTCTCTGCACTCTTTCCAGAGTCTCCACATCTTTTTGGTATCCAGGGACCAAAAGTGGATGCATATACAATAACATGCGTCTAATTCAGTGTTTCTCAACCTTGGTAACTTGAAGATGTCCGGACTTCAATTCCCAGAATTCCCCAGCCAGCGAATGCTGGCTGGGGAATTCTGGGAGTTGAAATCCGGACATCTTCAAGTTGCCAAGGTTGAGAAACGCTGATCTAATTTGACACGTAACATTTAACAACTACTAACATTTTACGGAGTGGAAGAAAGAAGGGCAAAAAGGCAGGTAGTCCTCATCCTACGACCATAATTGAGTCCAGAATTTCTGTGGCTAAGCAAGACGTTTGTGAAGTGAATTTTGCCCCATTTTGCGACTTTTCTCACCGCAGTTGTTAAGTGAGCATCAAGGTTGTTAAGTGAATCCAGCTTCCCCATTGACTTTGTTTGTCAGAAGGTCGCAAAAGAGGACCACACGTCTGTCTGTCTGTCTGTCTGTCTGTCTGTCTCTCTCTCTCTCTCTCTCTCTGTCACACACACACACACACACAGAGTACACCGTGACCGTCATCAAGGTGAATCAGTTGTGAAACATCCAAATGTAAATCACATGGCCACGGGGATACTGCAACGGTCGTAAGTGTGAAAAACCATAGTAAGTTACTTTTTTTCACAGTGCTGTTGTAACTTCGAATGGTCACTGAATGAACTGTTGTAAATCGAGGACTACCTGTGTATACAACTCAGGATTATATTCCATCTTTCTAATGGACAGGCCATAAAACCTTATTTGTGATCATAATAAAGGAATAGAATAGAATAGAATAGAATAGAATAGAATAGCAGAGTTGGAACTTGGAAGGGACCTTGGAGGTCTTCTAGTCCAACCCCCAGCCTAGGCAGGAAACCCTATACCGTTCCAGACAAATGGCTATCCAACATCTTCTTAAAGACTTCCAGTGTTGGGGCATTCACAACTTCTGGAGGCAACTTCTGTTCCACTGATTAATTGTTCTCACTATCAGGAAATTTCCCTTCACTTCTAAGTTACTTCTCTCCTTGATTAGTTTCCACCTATGACTTCTTGTCAACATTCCTACGGAAGCCCTAATTAAATCATGAGCCTCGAGCCAAGCTTCAAAAGAAATCCAGTTATTTATTAGGAGCTTCATGTCGGCAAGTTCCCAAGTGAAGCCAGCTCTGACCCCACATAATTTACGGCCCCAATCAGGACCCTGTTTCCACCCTCCCAGAGGTGGGTTCCTACCAGTTCGGACCGGTTCAACCAAGTAGGTAGTAACTCGGCCTGCCACACCCCCAAACCAGTTCTCTTGGTGGCGCCGTAGGCATTGCCATCTTGTTTTTAGTTCTGCGCATGAGCGTGACGCGAACCGGCAGTAGCAGCAGCCAGAACCCACCCCTACTTCCTCCCTCCAGGATGTGTCATCAATCACATTCGCCAACTGGGCAATTTCACGAGTTGCGGAGATCACTCCCTCCAGCCGCTGTAAGCAACCCTGGGAGACAGCCTTGAAAGAGAGAAGTCTGGGATGTGCATCTGTCTTTTGCTGCCGTGCCGTTTCATCGGTTTCCCACCCACCCCCCTTTTCCTATGGCAACTCGTGAGCAGGCGAGGGGTTCTTCGCGAGTTGTCACATTGCCTCGCAAGGGCCTCGCTCGCGTGATTAGTGAAAAATGTTTTATATTGCCAATCCTGAAGTAGAGTATAATATGCTCACTGGTTTTTCTTGAGAATTTCCACATTCTCTCTCTTTTTTTTTTTACTCTTTCCTTGAAAAGTTTTATTTCTTTTAAAACACAAATATTTCAACGGTTCTACCACAAAACCGCAGAGGACAAAATCGCGCTCGACGAAAGCGCGCATTTGACGTCATCACAGCGCGACAAAAACATCGCGCTGTGATTGAAAAATGTAAAAATAAAGCGAAAACCTTACCCTAACCCCCCCAAACCTAACCCTAAACCTAACCCTAAATCTAACCCTAAACCTAACCCTAAATCTAACCCTAAACGTAACCCTTAACCTAACGCTAAACCTAACGCTAACCCTTAACCTAACGCTAAATGTAACCCTAACGCTCTAAACCTAACCCTAACCGTTAACCTAACCCTAACCCTAAACCTAACCCTTACCTTTATGTGAATCGGCTTGCTTTAATTTTAATTTTATTTCAATTTTTAATTTTTTTCGTCGCGCTGTGATGACGTCAAATGCGTGCTTTCGTCGAGCGCGATTTTGTCCTCCGCGGTTTTGACGGGTCACGTATTTCAACATTCCTCAATCAATAAAACATCGAAGTACAATTTTTTTGTATGCCCCTCCCTCCCTCCACCCCCCAACCCCCTCCTCCTTCCCCCCCCCGACTTCCCAGAACCCGTACACGGTATGGATTTTTAACAAACACAGTCTAAAATCTATTGAGAAAAAAGAAACAAGGAAATTAATGACATTCTGCGTTGACCTTAGCTTCTTCTTGCTGAGCTAACTTTAAACAATTTAAATCATTCCTGATCTTAAGCATAGGCTAACTGGAATTTCTTGGTCCCGTATTTATTTTGTATATAGTCAGTCCATTTTTTTCCCAGTCTCGTTTATATCTCTCATTTGAGTGATCTTTTAAGATATGCCGATATTTTAGCCATCTCGGCTAAGTTTGTGACTTTCAATGTCCATTCTTGAGTTGTAGAATTTCCACATTCTCGAAAGTGTGAAAAATAGTCACAAGTCGTCCCCTCCCCACTTTTCTCCCCCCCCAGTTCCGTTGTAACTCGGAACGGTCATTAAGCGAACTGTTGCCAGCCATCTGTATAGCAACTCTGAGGATGGCATACGTGGCAAAATGCAGAATGGGTTTGGGTGGGCGGAAGAAGAAGGAAAAATAACGCCCCTGCGATCTTTAGCCCATTTTTAAGACCCGTAGTTGAGTCTGTGCAACTAATTCAGTGGTTTCGTTGCCTCGGAAAAGCGAAACCTCTGGGGTTTCAGTCCTTCCTGGGAAGCTGCTTGCGCAAAGCTTCCCATCGTCCGACAGGGGAACAAAAACGCCCCCCGGGGACCCAGCTGCATCGTCCAGCCGTTGCTTCTGATTCCCAACTAGTCCTCGACTTACACCGGAGTTCATTTAGTGACCGTTGCAAGTCAACAACAGCCCTGAGGGGAAAAAAATGGCTCGTGGCCTGTTGGAAGAAACGTCCTCCTTCAGCTCCAAGTGGGGAAAAAGACACTGGAGACATGGAGGCTGCTTGGAAAGATGGTTTTAATGGTGGACAGGACCACGTGGCTTGAGGAAATAAGAAGGAAGGAAAGAAGGAAGGAAGGAAGGAAGGAAGGAAGGAAGGAAAGAAAGAAAGAAAGAAAGAAAGAAAGAAAGAAGGAAGGAAAGACAGGCAGAAAGAAAGAAAGAAAGAAAAAGAAAGAAAGAAAGGAAAAAAAAGAAAGGGTTGAATGAAATGTCCTTCTGGGTTCAGCTCCAAGTGGGGAAAAAGACACTGGAGACATGGAGGCTGCTTGGAAAGATGGTTTTAATGGTGGACAGGACCACGTGGCTTGAGGTCCTGGGGTGGGGAAAGGGGAAGAGATGCTGAGCGTGCCCGTGTTTTATGCCCTCTTTCGAATTTGAGCTTGTTTTCTGATTCAGACTGAAATGCCATGCAGGGGCAACTCTGTCCTGAATCCCAAGCTTGGTTGACTCTTGCTGGGTGATGATGGAACGAAAGGGATTTGGGATTCCTTATTATGGCTCTGCCTGAAGGAGGGAGGTCTTTGTTATGTAGAGTAGACTGGCTCAGGCCTCAATGGCCCATGGACAAAGTATGTGTGTGTGTGGGGGGCTGTTTGTGCCTCCCATTTAGGGAGAAATATTCCGCCCTTTTAATATTTCCTAAAATATCTCATTTTCCTAGGAGAAGGGTGGCTGCCAACTTCCTACAGTTCCGTTTTCCGTACTTGCCACCGTCGTAATGTCCCTGAGGTTGCGTGATCAAAATTCGGACGCCTGCCAGCAGGTTCGTGTTTATAATAGGTTGCAGCATCTGGGGGTCACGGGATTCCCCCTTTTTTTGCAACCTTCGGACAAGCCAAGTCCAGGGGGAAGCCCGATTCACTTAGCAACCAGGTTACTGCAGTGTTTCACTTAACAACTGGGGGAGGAAAGGTCTTAAAATGGGGCGAAATTCACCGAGCCCTTGTCTCCCTGAACAACAGTTGGGCCGAATTGTGGTCGTAAGTCGAGAACTCTCCCCGTCAGTGGTGGGTTTCGAACCTACTCTGTGGGTGTGGCCTCCTTTGTGGGAGTGGCTTGCTGGCCATGTGACCTGGTGGGAGTGGCTTGCCGGCCATGTGTTTTCTTTCTTTCTTTCCTTCTTTCTTTCTTTCTTTCTTTCTTTCTCTTTCTCTCTCTTTCTCTCTCTCTCTCTCTCTCCTTCCTTTTGTCTCTCTGTCCCTTTTTCCTTTTTTTCTTTTATCTCTCACTTTTTCTTTCTTTTTTCTTTATTTCTTTCTTCCTTTTTCTCTTTCTCTCTCTCTGTGACTCTGTCTGTCTGTCTGTCTGTCTGTCTGTGTGTATCTGTGTGTGTGTGTGTGTCAGTGGTGGGTTTCAAAAACTTTTGGAAGCTCTTCTGTAGGTGTGGCCTGCTTTCCGGGTCCACTGGTGGAACCTTTTCTAACCGGTTCGGTAGATTTGATGAACCGATTCTACCGAACCGGTGCGAACCGGTAGGAACCCAACTCTGCTCCCCGTAGATGGAGCAAAACTTCTCTTGGCTTCTTTCTGGATCTTCTGCAGCGGGTCGAAGTTTACAGCTCTCTAATGAAACTTGCCTTGTAAAGGGAATTAGATGTTCCACATAGCTGGAAGCGGGCCAGGAATCACTGGAAAATTGGCTGAAAAATGCATTTTCCTTTGGAATTCTTCCTTTCCTTGTGGAGTTGTTGATTAGCACGTTGGCGTTCAGATTATTATTTCCTATTAAACATCTTTCCCCTTTTCCCAGCATCTTCTCGTCTGGTCTGTTAGCCAGCTGTTTGGGGGGGGGGGTGTTATTCCTCTACAGCCAGTCCTCGCCTTACGACGGTGATGGAGGCCAGAATGTACATTACAGGAAGTCTTCGACCTACGTCCGTAATGGAGCTTGGAATTGATGGCTGGGGAATTCTGGGAGTTGAAATCCGGACATCTTCAAGTTGCCTAAGTTGAGAAACGCTGGCATAGAAGTAAGGGAACAACGTTCTAAATTAAATGAGTCCAAATTTCATATTATTTATTTACTGAGATAAATGATCCCTAACGCAACTCTTTTGTCTTTCAAACTCTTCTCAGGACCCATCGAAATTTCTGAATGGAAGCAGAGCTTTTGAAAATGTCCCCTTTAAAAAAAAAATATGCTCTCAGCGTCTATTTTAAGGCTGCAGGAGAGATGAATCATGCATTCACATTTCAAGCTAACAGCAAAGATAAGAGGCTCCTGGGAGCAGTGGTCCTTCCCCCCCCCCCCAAAAAAAAAGAATATTATCTGGCCTTTTGCCTTAGCTAGCATGTTGTTTCCTTTGGATGACATCTGCCGCCAATCCTCCAGCCACAATCCCACACAATCGGCCCACAAGCAGTGGTTCACTCTTTCTGGCCCAACTTTTCGGATTCTGTTCTCCCATTTGTGTGGCTGCATTTATTTAAATCTCTGGTCTCCGGGATTTCAAACGCTGCACACACAATATAACTGGAGGTGGTGGGCTAAGGAAGACTGGAATAGAGAATGTTCCAGGACAATTGCAAAATTGCAAAAAAAAATCATTTCTCCCTCCTTATTTTACCTATCTCTATCTATCTGTCTGTCTGCCTGCCTGCCTGCCTGCCTGCCTATCTATCTATCTATCTATCTATCTATCTATCTATCTATCTATCTATCTATCTATCTATCTCTATCCATCTATCTCCATCTACCTCTATCTATCTATCTCTGTCTATATCTCTATCCATCTCTATCTATCTATCTATCTATCTATCTATCTATCTATCTCTATCTATCTATCTATCTATCTATCTATCTATCTATCTATCTCTATCTATCTCTGTCTGTCTGTCTATCTATCTATCTATCTATCTATCTATCTATCTATCTATCTATCTCTATCCATCTATCTCCATCTACATCTATCTATCTATCTATCTATCTATCTATCTATCTATCTATCATCTATCTATCTATCTATCTATCTATCTATCTCTATCCATCTATCCATCTATCTCTATATCTCTATATCTATCTATCTATCTATCTATCTATCTATCTATCTATCTATCTATCTATCTATCATCTATCTATCTATCTCTATCTCTCTCTATCTCTATCTCTATCTCTATCTATCTCTATATCTATCTATATCTATATCTATCTATCTATCTATCTATCTATCTATCTATCTATCTATCTATCTATCTATCTATCTATCATCTATGCCTACCTGCCTGTCTACTTCTCTCTCTCTCTCTCTCTCTCTCTCTCTCTTTCCATCTATCATTTATCTATCTATCTGTCTATTATATATCTATCTCTTTCATCTATGATAGGACGCGGTGGCTCAGTGGCTAAAATGCTGAGTTTGTCGATCAGAAAGGTTGGCAGTTTGAATCCCTAGCACTGCGAAATGGAGGGAGCTCCCTTTACTTGTCCCAGCTTTTGCCAACCTGGAAGTTCGAAAGCACGTAAAAAATGCATGTAGAAAAATAGGAACCACCTTTGGTGGGAAGGGAACAGCGTTCTGTGCGCCTTCGGTGTTTAGTCATGCCAGCCACATGACCACGGAGACGTCTTCGGACAGAGCTGGCTCTTCAGCTTTGAAACAGGGATGAGCACCGCCCCCTAGAGTCGGGAACGACTAGCACATATTTCTATCCTTTCTGTGAAGTTTAAATCAATATTATAAAGCTCTCTCCAAAATTCTCATCTTTCCAAACCTTGAACAAAGGAAGGTCAGCAGTGGTGGGATTCAACTAATTTAGCAACCAGTTCTCTGCCCTAATGACCAGTTGGGTGGGCGTGGCCATGTGGGCGTGGCCAGGTGGTGTGATAGGCAGCACCTGGCCTCCACCCCACCCCCCCGAAGCAGAAACAGGGGGGCCCAACCTCCCCCTCGGGCCTCATTTTGGGCCTAGTAGGCCTCCCTGCAGCCTCCTGGGAGTGAAAACGGACCGGGGGGGGGGGGGCGCTGCACCATCCTGCATCCCGTTTTGGGCCTAGGAGGTCTTCCTGGACTCCCACTGGGAGCCAAAACCTGGCACGTGGGGACTCCTGGGAGCGGTGGGGTGGGGGTGGCCAGCCAGTGGTCAGAATTATAGGTTTGGCCGAACCAGACGTAAAATTGTCATCACGTTTTTGAGAATCAGCACGAACTGGCTGAATCCCACTGCTGCTTGTTAGTCTCCTGCACAATTTTTGGAAACCTTTTCGTATGTACGCATAAATCATGCAGGTTTTTTTTGCAACAGGTGATCCAAGGTTAGAATGGCTTATCCAACCCACTGGCTTGGGTGAATCTAGTTTGTTATGACAATGAAAATGTGCCTCTTTTCATCGGTCGAAGGTCCAACAAATTATATCCTAACAAAGCCCCGGCTGCAGTAAATTTCTTTAAACAACTTGCAAGGAAAGAAAAACAAAACACCACCTTGTTTTGCTTTCATATAATCAGCTCAATTCTTGGAAAATTCCCCTCGTGTTCACTCGTCCTATTTTTAAAAACTTCAGCACGGGAGATGCTCCCTAGAAGGAAAACACGCAGCAAGGAAGCGGCTATTGGAAGCCTTGGCAATGCTGTAGTGTGTTGAGGTGCAGCCTGAGTGTAACTTGTGAGAAAGGTGCCAAGAGCCCAGAAAGTGTGCAGAGGAGAGCTAAAGTGAGGGAAGACAGCCCCCCCACCCACCCCCACTCCGTCCCCAGAAGAATGAAATGTTTTGAGGAATTTTAAAGAGGCAGAATATTATATTTCCCTGGATGGTAAAAGAAGAAACATGTTTTAAAGGCAGAAAGCAGCTCCCTGCCACCCCCCCCCCAGCAGATATTTGATGCCCATTAAGAAAGACTGGGCCCGTCTATCTACAAGACAAAAGACCTCCAGGGTGATGGGATTAAGACATGACCTTCCAGGACACAATAGGATTAACCCATCTAGCAGCAGAGGTCGCCACGTGGCACTGTCTCCTAAGGACATTGCATCAGCAGTCCAAACTTCAACCAAACTTAGCTCAGACAACCTATATAGCCAGCTATGACCCCTACATAACCCCTACAACAGCCAATAGAATGCATGTTCTTGCACAGAAACAGGAAGCTCACCACAGCACACAATATCTCAAGGACATTGCATCAGCCTCCAAACTTAGCTCAGACAACCTATAGAGCCAGCTGTGACCCCTACATAACCCCTACAACAGCCAATAGAATGCATGTTCTTGCACAGAAACAGGAAGCTCACTACATCGCACAATATCCCAAGGACATTGCATCAGCCTCCAAACTTAGCTCAGACAACCTATAGAGCCAGCTATGACCCCTACATAACCCTTACAACAGCCAATAGAATGCATGTTCTTGCACAGAAACAGGAAGCTCACTACATCGCACAATATCCCAAGGACATTGCATCAGCCTCCAAACTTAGCTCAGACAACCTATAGAGCCAGCTGTGACCCCTACATAACCCCTACAACAGCCAATAGAATGCCTGTTCTTGCACAGGAACTGGAAGCTCACCACATTGCACAATATCCCAAGGACATTGCATCAGAGTCCAAACTTCAACAAACTTAGCTCAGACAATCTATATAGCCAGCTGTGACCCTTACATAACCCCTACAACAGCCAATAGAATGCGAGTTCTTGCACAGGAACAGGTAGCTCAAGGGCAAAGCCCCAAGAGAAGGTATAAATACCCCCCTCTCTCAACTCCATGTGGTTCTGCTTCATCATTAACATTCTTTCCAATCAGCCTCCATGTTTCCAGTGTCTTCCTCCCGGGTTGGAACTGAACCAGATAGATATTTCTCCCAACAAAAGATAATAAAGAGCCTGGGTGTTAAATCGTACGATGAATGGTTGAAGGAACTAGATAAGTCTGGTCTAACAAACAGAAGGATAGGGAAGGGCATGATCATTATCTTCCAGGACTTGAGAGGCTGCCCCGAAGAAGAGGGAGGAGTCAAACTATTCTCCAAAGCACCTGAAGGCAGGACAAGAAGCAACAGGTGGAAACTCATCAAGGAGAGAAGCAACTTAGAACTAAGCAGAAACTTCCTGACAGTGAGGATAATTAATCAGGGAACGCCTTCCTTCCAGAAGTGGTGGGTGGTCCATCACTGGAGGTCTTCAAGAAAGCCATTTGTCTGGAATGGTATAGGATCTCCTGCTTGAGTAGGTGGTTGGACTGGAAGACCTCCAAGGTCTCTTCCGACTCTGTTATTCTGCATTCTCTAAGGGGTTCGTGAGTGCAAGAGAAGAGCAACTAGGATGATTAAAGGCCTGGACGATAAGACATACGAAGAACATTTGCAGGAACTGGATGTGTCTAGTCTAATGAAAAGGAGGACCAGGGGTGACATGACAGCAGCCTTCCAACATTTCAGGAGATGCCACAAAGAAGATCCACCTATTGTCCAAAGGGCCAGAAGGAAGAACAAGAAGCAATGGATGTCAGGCCTGCAGTTATCTCTCTTTTAGGATCTTTGGCCTGCCACACTCCCTCTTATTTCATTATGCTGTTTCATTAGTGTAGTAGTTGGGAGGGGGGAATAGAAAGGAGTAGGATTGTGGAATGTATTGTTATCATTCTTTTCTAGAAGCCCAAGGTCATCTTTTGTCTCCGCACCTCTGCACCTGACCGGAACCAGCTGGGTGGAGATGCCAGCGTGGAAGAAGAAGATTGGACCATGTGATGGATTTGTGGGTGTGGAGACAAGATCATGAACTTTCAACTGGTTGGGAATCTTAGGTAGCTTCCAGAATTGGGATTAACACAGATGTGCCAAGATGTCTGACTTATTAAATTGGAACTTTAAGGATAGTTTTGCCATGGACTCTGATTTAATTTTGCATGATACTTGGAACGCTGACAATGGATGGAAACCAGTGGTGGGATGCCAAATCTTTTCCTACCGGTTCTATGAGAGAGAGCGCTTGGCATCTGCGCTTGTGTTTTGCGCGCACCCGCGCAGCACTCAAAGACTGGCCTCGGTGTCAGCACTCGGTGTGAGCTCAGCTGTTTTTTAGCTGAGGCACAGCAATCCATTCTGCTGCGCAAATCAGCTGAGCTAAAAACCAAGGGAATAGAGGACAGGGAACGACAGGGCCAACAGGAGGGCAGGACCAACCATGTATAATATGTGCCAGTTCTGCAAAACAGGGATGAATTGCAACGGTTCGGGATGGTTCACCCGAACCAGTAATAGAAAATGCTACTGGTTCACAGAACCCGATAGTAAAAAAATACTTTAAAAAGTTTTTTAAAATGTTCAGACATTCGCACGTAGCACAGCTGATCTTTGGAACTTTAAAAAAAAAACTTTTTAAGCATTTTTTTTACTACAGGTTCAATGGGGGTTGCTGAGAAAGAAAGAAAGAAAGAAAGAAAAGAGAGAGAGAAAAGAGAAAGGAAGAAAGAAAGAGGAAGGAAGGAAGAGAGAGAGAGAGAGAAAGAAATAAAGAAAAAAAATGGAAAGAGAAAGAGAGAAAAGAGGAAGGAAGGAAGGAAGGAGAAAGAAAGAAAAAGAAAAAAATGAAAGGCAGGGAAGAAGGAGAGGAAGGAAGGACTACAAACCTGGCACTAGACACAGCTTTAGAGGATAATCCAGGGCTGGAAGGGACCTAGAGGTCATCTAGTTCAACCCTGCTCCAGCAAGACATAGTTAAGGTGAGTTTCTGTCTTTTGATCCCCCAGTTATATGACTACAAAGCCATGGCCACCCAGTCACATGACCCCACCACCACCACCAAGCCACGCCCACCAAGCCACACCCACAGAACTGGTAGTAAAAATTAGATTTCACCACTGCTCCAGACTACTCAAAATTTCCACTTACTGGTTCGCCCCAACCAGTCCGAACCAGCTGAATACCACCTCTGATGGAAACTAATGAAAGAGGGATCCAACCTAGAAATAAGTAGGAATTTCTCGACTGTGAAAAGAGTCAGTGGAACAGAAGTTGCCTTCAGAAGTTGTGGGTGCTTCATCACGGGGGGCTTTCAAGAAGGGACTGGACTGCCCTTTGTCTGGAATGTTCTAGGTGATTCCGGATAACGCCAGACATATCACTGGAAGGCCAAACCACAAGACTCTGACTTCACTTATTTTGGCCATGTGATGCAGGGGAATTCACTGGAGAAAGCAATTTCGTTTGGAAGAGTGAGCAGTAAAATCGGTGGCTGGGAAACTGTCAGCGTTGACCCCAGCCAGAGCATCGGAAAATTCAAAGAAGCAGACGTCCTGGCCTACAGGATCAACACGAGTCGGGCACGACTGCATGGATAGCAGCAGCGGCTGCACTGCTTGAGCAGGAGGGTGGACTAGAAGACCTCTGAGGCCCCTTCCAACTCTGTTATTCCATGGAATAGAGTGCTTCCAGGAATGGTGGGTGGATCCATCAGTGGAGGCTTTCCGAAAAGACTTGATTTGACTGGCGTGATATAATGCCATGAGGGCGAACCCATGACACGCGTGTCACATATATCGGGGCAAAATATTTAGGGACGAAATTGTTTACTTATTAAATTTATATGCCCCCGTCCAAATCATGTGGAGGTTGCGACATAATAACTGACCTTATTTCTTTTTTTAAAAAAAAAATGTATTACTGGACGAGCTACAGGTGGTCCTCGGCTTATGACCACAATTGCACCAAAAATTCTGTTGCTAAGGGAGAGAGTTGTTAAGTGAATTGGCCCTTTTCTTCCTTGCCAGAGTTGTTCATTGCAGTGAACTTAAAGTTGGTCACTTTAAGACTTGTGGACTTCAACTCCCAGAATTCCCCAGCTAGCTCTGGGAGCTGAAGTCCATAAGTCTTTTAAGTTGCCAAGTTTGGAGTCCTGCTTGGCTGGGGAATTCTGGGAGTTGAAGTCCACAAGTCTTAAAGCTACCAAGTTTGGAGAGCCTTGCTCTCATACGCCTGTGTGTGTTTCGCCCAAGCCGCAGCCCTTCAGCTGCTTCTAATCCCTGCCCAGATGTGGTTGTTATCTCCCTCCTCACAACTTCCTGTGTTTGTGCCCTGCATTTTTTGTGTCGGATCTCACTGTTTCCATTCCTCGCCTTGCCAACTTTCCATCCGCAGCTCTGCTTTCTCTCTCCCTCCCCCTCCTTTTCCCCTTCCGTCCTTTCGCAGCCTCTTACTGAATGATAACGTGGATTTTTTTTTAATTTAAAAAAAAAAACATGTTTCTTTCCTGGCAGGAGGGGAGTGGGAAGTAGTAGGCAGCCTGCGGGATGGGGGGCTGTGGAGAGTAGGGGGTCCTCGTCTGCATCGGGTCCGCTGAACTGAAAGCTGGGAGGGGGCTAGGCTGTGGAGAGGGGGGGAAACATTTGGGGAAGGTGCAAATGCTTTTTAGGAAATCCCCTTTTCCTTTGGCAAGGGTAGCGTTCTTAGAAGGCAAACGCAAAATTTGTTAACAGTTGAAAAAGCACTTGAGAAATTGTGTTTCTGAGGGGGGGGGTCTGCTTAATGAGGGAGGGGCAATTCAGTGGCAAGCAGAGGGCCAGAGCTCCCCCTAACTTTCTATGGGACGGGACGGTGAGGAGGTGCTAAATCTCATTTTGTGACTGTTTTAGGGGCAATAATATTGTTGTGGTCTGCCATCATCCTATGGAGCTGGCAGCAGAGTCAGAGAGCGAGGAGGGTTGGGGAGGAACATGGGCCAGTCCTGGAATCTGAGGGAGGCTCGGACGCGGACTCTGCGTCGGAGGCAGAGAGCGGGGCCGGAGCCATTTTGGAGTTACATGCTGCCTCCAGAGCCTGCCTATCTATCTATCTATCTATCTATCTATCTATCTATCTATCTATCTATCTATCTATCTATCTATCTATCTATCTATCTATCTATCTATCTATCTATATCTGTCTGTCTCTCTCTCTATCTATCTTTTCTCTCTACCTGTCTCTATCTATCTATCTATCTATCTATCTATCTATCTATCTATCTATCTATCTATCTATCTATCTATATCTGTCTGTCTGTCTGTCTGTCTCTCTTTCTCTCTCTCTATCTATCTATCTTATCTACCTGTCTCTATCTATCTATCTATCTATCTATCTATCTATCTATCTATCTATCTATCTATCTATCTATCTATCTCTGTCTGTCTATCTATTTATCTATCTATGTCTCTGTCTATCTATCTTATCTATCTATCTATCTATCTATCTATCTATCTATCTATCATCTATCTATCTATCTCTGTCTGTCTATCTATTTATCTATCTATGTCTCTGTCTATCTATCTTATCTATCTATCTATCTATATCTATCTATCTATCTATCTATCTATCTATCTATCTATCTCTGTCTGTCTATCTATTTATCTATCTATGTCTCTGTCTATCTATCTTATCTATCTATCTATCATCTATCTATCTATCATCTATCTATCTATCTATGTCTGTCTGTCTGTCTGTCTGTCTGTCTATCTATCTATCTATCTATCTATGTCTGTCTGTCTGTCTGTCTGTCTATCTATCTATCTTATCTATCTATCTATCTATCTATCTATATCTGTGTCTGTCTATCTATCTATCTATCTATCTATTATCTATCTATCTATCTATCTATCTATCTATCTATCTATCTATCTATCTATCTAATAGATACAGAGCCCCTGGACATCAGCGAGGCAGAAGAACAGGGGGAGCCTGTTCCCAGTGCGTGCATGCGCAGAGCTGCCAGAAGGCAAGAACAGTTAAGACAAAAGGGGCGACTTGGAAGTAAGGCTTGGAGATGATTGGGGGGACATAAAAGAGGAGAAAATGGGTACAATCCTTTGCAGGAAGCAATTTTGTTCGTTCTGGTCGGTTCAAATTCTGAAGCTCCGCCTGACTTTGTGCTCCTTGCAAAACCAATTGGCAATTAGTTCTCCGGCATCGTCTCAAGGGAGATAAAGGTGGGCGCTTATCAGCCTTACCCTGAAAGACTTTGGCAGACTTTGGTAGGACTCTTCACAAACTGATTGTGACTCATTACGGCGCCATGAAGGAACATAATTCACAGCCGTTTAAATTTAAAAAACAAAAAAGGTTTTGGGGATTAAGCGTGTAATTTTTTTACTGTACCAGGAAGCCTAGGTCAGATCCAATAATTGGGAGCCAATTTGGCGCACTGATTTAGGTGCCGGCCTAGAAACCAGGTGACTGTGAGTTCTAGTCTTGCCACAGACACAAAAATCGACGGAGTGACTTTGGGCCAATCAGCGGGAGACAGTGAGTTCTAGTCCCGCCTTACGTATTAAAGAAGTCCGGATGATTTTGGGCCACTTCCGCTCTCTCTTAGCCCAATCCACCTCACAAGGTTGTTGTGGAAAATAGGAGTATATAAAAATACGTTGGCTAATGTTCCTCACTTACGAATAATTTATAAAAACAATAAGGGTGGGATATAAAGAAATATTTAAAATGCATAAACTATAAAAGCGGGGTCCTTGGCAGGGAGGCGGAATACCACCGAGGGGGCTCCAAGCTCCTGGATGGGAGATGTGGGGGTCACCCGGTTGCCCTGGACAAATTTCTGGCCATTACATGTTTTGTGCAACACCAGCCGGCCCGAGGGACGTCCGTTGCAAACATCTGGAATCCCTGGGAAACTTCAGAATGGCTGCAAGAGGGAAACCACCCCAGATTCGCTCCCTGGAGCCTGGCCAATCAGGGCAAAGAGCTCCCAGCCGCTTCCGAAGCCCCGGAAGTCTTCTTGGGATCGGCTGCAAAGGAAGACTTCCATAAGGAGGAAAGAGGGGAGCTGGAATTGGCTGGGAGGGTCCTTTCCTCCCCCCTCCCTCTTCTTCCTCCTCTTCCTCTCCCTCCCCTTCCTTTTCCCCTCCCCCTCTTCATCCCCCTTCCCCTCTTCCTCCTCCTTTTTCCTTCCCCTCCCTCTCCTCCTCCTCCTCCTCCTCCTGACAGATTTAATTCTGCAAGATCTGAGCTAAGCCTTCCTCCTCTTCCTTCTCCCCTCCTTTTTTCTCCTCCCCCTCTTTCCTTTTCCTCCTCTTCCTTCCCCTTTCCCTCCCTCTCTTCCTCCTCCTCCTCCTCCTTTTTCCTCCCCCGCCCCATCCTCCTTCCTCTCTTCCTTCTCCTTTTTCCTTTCCCTCCTCCTCTTCCTCTCCCTCCTCTTCCCCCTTCCCCTCTCTTCCTCTCCCTCCTTTTGTTCTTCCTCCTCCCCTCCCCCTCCCCTCTTCCTCTCCCTCCTTCCCCGTCCCCCTTCCCCTCCCTCTCTTCCTCCTCCCCGACAGATTTAATTCTGCAAGATGACTGAGCTAAGCCTTCCTCCTCCTCCTCCTTTTTCCTACTCCCCCTCTTTCCTTTTCCTCCTCTTCCTTCCCCTTTCCCTCCCTCTCTTCCTCCTCCTCCTCCTTTTTCCTCCCCCGCCCCCTCTTCATCCCCCTCCCTCTCTTCCTTCTCCTTTTTCCTTTCCCTCCCCCTCTTCCTCTCCCTCCTCTTCCCCCTTCCCCTCTCTTCCTCTCCCTCCTTCTGTTCTTCCTCCTCCCCTCCCCCTCCCCCTCTTCCTCTTCCCTCTTCCTCTCTCTTCCTCTCCCTCCTTCTGTTCTTCCCCCTCCCCCTTCCCCTCCCTCTCTTCCTCCTCCCCGACAGATTTAATTCTGCAAGATGACTGAGCTAAGCCTTCCTCCTCCTCCTCCTCCTCCTCCCTTTTCCTTCTCCTCCCCCTCCCCCCTGCTGATGCTGACAATTTCCCTCCCCCTTTCCCTCCCTCTCTTCTTTCTCCTCCTCCTCCTTTTTCCTCCCCCGCCCCCTCTTCATCCCCCTCCCTCTCTTCCTTCTCCTTTTTCCTTCCCCTCCCTCCTCTTCCCCCTTCCCCTCTTTTCCTCTCCCTCCTTCTGTTCTTCCCTCTTCCCCTCCCTCTCTTCCTCCTCCCCCTGACAGATTTAATTCTGCAGGATGACTGAGCTAAGTCTTCCTCCTTCTCCCTTTTCCTTCTCCTCCCCCCCCCTGCTGATGCTGACAGATTTAATCCTGCAAAGCACAGGAGCTGACCCCCCCCCTTCCTCCCCACCTCCTTAAACAACCCTGGCAGCTCCCACCAGCTATGGAAACTGTTGACCTGACCCCCAGGAAGGAGCAGCTCGGGGAGCTGAAGTCAGGGTTGGCACCGGGCCCAGCCCTGACTTCCCCTTCAGCCACCGTTCGGCCCTCCCTCCCTCCCTCCCTCCTCCCCACCCTCTTGGCCTTCAAGGGAAGCGCCCGGAGACACAGCAGGGTTAAGTGGCATCGGTTTTATTTACAGCTGTGCGAGACAAGACAGGAGACCCCGGCACACCAGGCAAGCCAGGAATGGCGGGTGGTTTTTCCCACCAAGAGTTTGGCTCACCGTCATCCCTTTCGCCTTCGTCGTCATCATCATCGCCTTCTCTTTCATCCTCGGCACCTTCGCTTTCATCATCATCATCATCATGTCATTACTGAAGCCTTCTGAAGGCTTTCAAACTTGGCCAGGTTGAGATGGATGGACTTCAACTCCCAGAATTCCCCAGCCACCCATGGGAGTTGAAGCCCACCCCTCTTCAAGCATGATGAGTGGGGGGATTCTGGGAGTTGAAGTCCACCCCTCTTGAAAGGTTGCCCTAAATTAAGAAATGTTGTATTAGGAAACTCTCCTTAGCCATCGTGGCTGAGTGGGGGATTCTGGGAACTGAAGTCCACCCGTTTTAACGTGGCCAAGTTGAAAATCCAATTTGCTCTAATGAAGGGCGTAAAAAAAGCTCAGGACCATTTCTGAACCTCCTAATCCCCTTCTGTTCGAGAGCAGAACCCCCCAGAAGTGCTCCTTCTAAACTCTCAACCCTCCAAGGTGAGACCTCTTGTTTCCATGGGTGGCTATAGATAATCCTCAACTTAACGCCGGTTCATTTAGCGACCATTCAAAATTATAATGGCAATTTTCGACCACTTTTCACACTTACGACCACTGCAGCATCCCTTCAGATGCTTGGCAACTGTCTCCTACTTATGACATTTGCTGCTTCCCGGGGGTCCCCGTCTGCGACCTTCCGCCAAGCGAAATCCACGGGGAAGCCAGATTCGCTTAACGACCGGGTTAGGTAGCAACCGCAGCGATTCACTCAACAACCCCATGGCAGGAAAGCTCGTAAAATGGGGCAAAGCTCACTTAACAACCGTCCCGCTTAGCAACGGAAACACTGGGCTCGCCGAGGTGGCACAGTGGTTAGGGTGCAGTATTGCAGGCCACTTCAGCTGACTGTTATCTGCAGTTCAGCGGTTCTAATCTCACCGGCTCAAGGTTGACTCAGCCTTCCATCCTTCCGAGGTGGGTGAAATGAGGACCCAGACTGTGGGGGGCGATATGCTGATTCTGTAAACCGCTTAGAGAGTGCTGAAAGCCCTATGAAGCGGTATATAAGTTTAACTGCTATTGCTATTGCTATTGCTGTGGTCGTAAGTCGAGGACCCACCTGTGCTTCGGTTCTAACGCTGGAGATACCGTTTGCAAGAAGGGACATTCGGGTAACGGCGATGCGAGACGAGGCCGTGTTTCAGAAAACTTTTCCCGTTGAAATGCATTTCTCCTCCCCCCCCCTTTTCCTTCTGCTTATCTCTGCTCGGCAGCGCCCAGCGACTGGCATCTTCCAAGCTGCCAGCTACATTCCTGGCCCAGCCTGGCATGAACCCACTGGCCTGAATGTCGAAGATAGCAGGCAGCCCTGCAGAGCCACGAGGAGAAAAATCGTAAGCCTCGGGGAGCCAAGTGGATGGGGCAGGCGTAGGTCTCCTTCCGTGCCCGCCTTCACCCGCCAAACTTAAGCCAGAAAGGTTGGATCTCTTGTACCTTTCTCAAATATGCCAAGGCAGTTGAGCCAAGGCCAGCCTCCCCCCCCGAACGAATCCCCAGCAATCAGATCAGCTGAGATTCCTTCTCTGCCATCCCACCATGTTGCCCTCCATTCTTATACTACCAGAAAGTGTTTCCACCCACAAAGGCAGAATAACAGAGTTGGAAGGGACCTTGGAGGTCTTCTAGTCCAGCCCCCTGCTCAAGCAGGAGGCCCTATTCCACGCGAGTGGAAGAGTCCAGCCTCTTTTGAAAAACCTCTGAGCGTTGGGAGTATTCAGAACTTCTGGAGGCAAGCAGTTCCTCTGGTTTATAGTCCTCACTGTTAAGAAGTTTCCCCTTAGTTCTCTAAGTTGTTTCTCTCCTGGATTAGTTTCCAACCATTGCTTCTTGTTCTGGCCTCAGGTGCCTTGGAGAATAGCTTGACTCCCTCTTCTTTGTGGCAACCCCTGAGATATTGGAAGGCTGCTATCATGTCTCCCCTAGTCCTTCTTTTCATTAAACTAGACATTCCCAGTTCCTGCAGCCATTCTTCATATATTTTAGCCTCCAGTCCCCCAAATTAATTGTTCTGACTGTCAGGAAATTTCTCCTTAGTTCTAAGTTGCTTCTCTCCTTGATTAGTTTCCACCCATGGCTTCTTGTTCTGCCCTCAGGTGCCTTGGAGAATAGCTTGACTCCCTCTTCTTTGGGGCAACCCCTGAGATATTGGAAGACTGCTATCATGTCTCCCCTGGTCCTTCTTTCTATTAAACTAGACATGCCCAGTTCCTGCAACCGTTCTTCATATGTTTTAGTCTCCAGTCCTCTAATCATCTTTGTTGCTCTTCTCTGCACTCTTCCTTTTACAATACAATAGCAGAGTTGGAAGGGACCTTGGAGGTCTTCTAGTCCAACCCCCTGCCTAGGCAGAAAATCCTATACCACTTCAGACAAATGGCTGTCCAATCTCTTCTTAAAAACTTCCAGTGTTAGAGCATTCACAACTTCTGGAGGCAAGGAGTTCCACTGGTTAATTATTCTAACTGTCAGGAAATTAATCCTTAGCTCTAAGTTGCTACTCTCCTTGATTAGTTTCCACCCATTGCTTCTTGTTCTGCCCTCAGGTGCTTTGGAGAATAGGTTGACCCCCACTTCTTTGCGGCAACCCCTGAGATATTGGAAGACTGTTATCATGTCTCTCCTGGTCCTTCTTTTCATTAAACTAGACATACCCAGTTCCTGCTACCGTTCTTCATATGTTTTAATCTTCAGTCCCCTAATCCTCTTTCTTGCTCTTCTCTGCACTCTTTCTAGAGTCTCCACATTTTTTCTACATCGTGGCGACCAAAACTGGATGCAAATATTCCAAGTGTGGCCTTTCCAAGGCCTTATAAAGTGGTATTAACGCTTCACCTGATCTTGATTCTCTCCCTCTGTTGATGCAGCCTAGAACTGTGTTGGCTTTTTTGGCAGCTGCTGCCCACAGCTGGCTCCTATTTAAACGGTTGCCCACTAGGATTCCCCTCTCACAGTTACGGGCATTTGCAAAGCCATGCTGGGTGCCAAAAGGAAGTCCAAGGCCAGACAACTGGGTAGGAAAGAGGGACGAGCAAACGAGGAACGCCCCAATTGTCTCTCACAGCACCGAAAGGTCGTGGCATGACTTGGAGCGGACTTTCAGAGCCACTTTCTGGTTGTTGCGTGCCACCAGCCGGTCCAGGAAACGCCGGACTTTCTTGGACAGGCTCTCCTTGCGTCTGTAGAGCGACATGCGCCGTTCGTTGGCCTCCTTGCTGTCTTGGCGCAGCCGGATCTGCCGCACGACCCCTTCGAAAAGCTCGGTCACGTTGTGCTGGAGGGCAGCGGACGTCTCGATGAACTTACAGTCGAAAACCACGGCGCAGGCCCGGCCTTCTGCAAGGGAAGAAAGGCCATGGGGTGAGAACCTGCCGGGCAAAAGATGGACGGGTGTCTCTGGCATCTTTTAAAAGCAGCGGCCCGTAAACCGTGGCCATTTTGAGACTTGTGGACTTCAACTCCCAGAGTTCTTTGCCCAGGTCTCCAGAAATGGCAGCTTTAGGAGTTGTGGGCTTCAGCGCCACTGAATTGGCTGGGGGAATTCTGGGAGCTGAAGTCCACAGGTCTTTTTTCTAAAGAGTTTTGTTATTATTTTAGTTACAAAAATAAGCCAGGGGTGGGTTTCAACCGGTTCGCGGCAGTCCCCGCGAACCGGTTGGTCGGCGAACCCGGAAGTAAGTAACGGCGTCCACCCGCCTGCCCGCGCTCCTTACCGGTCTTTGAAGGCTTCTGCGCTTCCACGCAGGCGCATGGCACATACAGCGCCTGCGCGATTCTCCACGAGCAGCTGGAGCATCGCGCAGGCGCTAAGAACCGGTTGGAACGGGATTAGCAATCCACCCCTGAAATAAGCCTTCCATTATTCCTTAAGCAGCGTGTCCTCTGGGTACAAACATTTCTGTGTAACATCGTTCCTCTTTTTGCCACATCTTTCAAGTTCGTCTTAACCTTATTTCCCTAAGTTTAGTATGATAATACATTGAGCATTTAAACATTATGGGACTCTCCGTTTTTCTTAATATCGCCTAGTAATAATATCATATCAACATTAAACATTATTATTATTCTCATCGTACACATACTAACAGTTTTCATCTTATTTATATAATAATATGGAGAAATTGTAAATAGGCTAATGTAAGTAGAAATTTAGTTAAAGCTCATTTTCTTTCCTCCCCCCCCCCATTGGTTATATTATTATAATTATTGTAAATACAAGTATATTACTGTTATAATTATTCGTTTGTTAAGTATGTAAAGATTTGTTATTGATTTTTCTTTGGCTTTCCTTTATTTACAATTACAAATAGCAGAGTTGGAAGGGACCTTGGGGGTCTTCTAGTCCAACCCCCTGCCTAGGCAGGAAACCCTACACCGTTCCAGACAAATGGCTATCCAACGTCTTCTTAAAGACTTCCAGTGTTGGGGCATTCACGACTTCTGGAGGCAAATTCTATTCCACTGATTCATTGTTCCCACTGTCAGGAAATTTCTCCTTAGTTCCAAGTTGCTTCTCTCCTTGATTAGTTTCCATCCATTGCTTCTTGCTCTGCCCTCAGGTGCCTTGGAGAATAGCTTGACTCCCACTTCTTTGGGGCAACCCCTGAGATATCGGAAGACTGCTATCATGTCTCCCCTAATCCTTCTTTTCATTAAACTAGACATCCCCAGTTCCTGCAACCGTTCTTTGTATGTTTTAGTCTCCAGTCCCCTAATCCTCTTTGTTGCTCTTCTCTGCACTCTTTCTTTTACAATACAATAGCAGAGTTGGAAGGGACCTTGAAGGTCTTCTAGTCCAACCCTCTGCCTAGACAGGAAACCTTACACCGTTTCAGAGAAATGGCTATCCAACATCTTCTTAAAGACTTCCAGTGTTGAGGCATTCACAACTTCTGGAGGCAACTTCTGTTCCACTGATTCATTGTTCCCACTGTCAGGAAATTTCTCCTCAGTTCTAAGTTGCTTCTCTCCTTGATTAGTTTCCACCCATTGCTTCTTGTTCTACCCTCAGGTGCCTTGGAGAATAGTTTGACTCCTTCTTCTTTGTGGCAACCCCTGAGATATTGTTAGACTGCTATCATGTCTCCCCTGGTCCTTCTTTCTATTAAACTAGACATACCCAGTTCCTGCAATCGTTCTTCATATGTTTTGGTCTCCAGTCTACTAAAGGTAGCTTTTGTGCAATACATTCAACCAGGCCAAAAAATGAGGGGAAAAAGAGAGAGAGAGAGAGAGTGAGTGTGTGTGTGAGAGAGAGAGAGATGGTGGACCCAAGTGCCAATAATAGGGGCATGTTCCTGCTGGCATCACTACTAGTTCGGGGTGCAAAAAAACTTTCCTCCCCACGGGTGCACATTTGCACCTAAAAAAGGTCTGTGCATGCGCACATTAGAAAAGGGGGGGAAATAACATTTTTCCAATGTTCTGCGCAAAACGAGGACCCAAATTGTTGGGGGGCAAGAGGCTGACTTTGCAAACTGCTTAGAGAAGGCTAGAAAGGTCTGTGAAGTGGCATATACGTCTAAGGGCTATTGCTATACCTGCATACATAAAGGCTGTCCATCAAGTGCATAACACCAGACGTGGGAAGGGAAAATCAGGAAAAAATGTTGGCTCCCTGATTATGGCCGTGCAGGGAACTTCTCTGCAGAAAACAGTTTTGTTTGGAAGAGTTAGCGGTAGAAGGCCGCCAGGCCGACAACGAAGTCAAGAACTGTCAAAGCTGATTCCAGCCAGAGCATCCAGAAATTCCAAAAAGCAGCGCGAGATCGGAAGGCATGGAGAGGCCGCCTGGCCAGAGGAGAGAGCAGAAGCAGGAGGCCCTCACAGAATGACAGAATAACAAGAGTTGGAAGGGACCTCAGAGGTCTTCTAGTCCAGCCCCCTGCTCAAGCAGGAGACCCTTACAGAATTACAGAATAACAAAGAGCTGGAAGGGACCTTGGAGGTCTTCTAGTCCAGCCCTCTACTCAAGCAGGAGGCTCTTACAGAATTACAGAATAATGGAGTTAAAAGGGGCCTTGGAGGTCTTCTAGTCCAACCCCCTGCTCAAGCAGGAAACATTATGCCATTTATTTAGGACTTCCTTTCTTCCTCCCTGTTTCTTCCTTCCTTCCTCTCTCTCTCTTCCTTCCTTTCCTTCCTTCCTTTCCCTCTTTCCTCCCTTCCCTTTTCCTTTTCTTCCACCTTTCAATTCTTCCTCCCTGTTTCTTCCTTCCTCTCTTCCTCCCTTCCTTCCTTTCCTTCCTTTTCCTTTCCTTCCACCCTTTCCTCCTTTCCTTCCTTCTTCTGTTTCTTCCTTCCTCTTCCCTCCTTCCTTTCTTTTCTTCCTTCCTTTTCTTCCTTCCTTCCCTTCCTTTCCTTCCTTCCTCCATGTTTCTTTCTTCCTCTCTTCCTTCCTTCGCTTCCTTTTCCTTTTCTTCCACCCTTTCTTCCTTTCCTTCCTTCCTCCATGTTTCTTCCTTCCTTCCTCTCTTCCTTCCTTTCCCTCCTTCTCTTCCTTTCCTTCCTTCCTCCCTATTTCTTCCTTGCTTCCTTCCTCTCTTCTTTCCTTCCTTCCTTTCTTTCCACCCTTCCTTCCTGTCTTCCTTCCTACCTGATTTTCTTTCATTTTCTTTCCTTTCCTTTACTTTCTCCCTGTTTCTTTCTCTCCCTTTCTCTCTCTCTCTCTTTCTTTCTTTCCCTCTCTCTTTCTCTCTTTCCTTCCTCCCCGCGAAGAACTAAAGAAGCGTCTCTGCTGAGAATCAAAACATTTCTAAGAAAGTCCAGTTTCCTTTTGGAAAATCACTTCTAGGACCCCCGTGACCTGAAGGACGGAGACCCCCCCCCCCATGGCCCCTCAAAACCTGGCTGTGCCGGCAGGCCTGGGGTTGATGAGTTCCCCTCCCCTCTCGACTTGTATGGCTGTATGACTCTTGTGTATTTTAATTACGTGTTTTGTGTTTGTATCCCCTTTTCCCCTTTTGAGTTGTTCGCCGCCCTGAGTCCCTCCCGGAGAAGGGCAGCATACAAATAAACTCAATCAATCAATCAATCAAGACCTGGCTTAAGCCCTTCTCAGACCCACCTTCCACCGAGATCTCTCGCGAGCGCACCAGGTCGGTCTTGTTCCCCACCAGGATGATGGGCAGGTCCTCCGCCTGGCGCGTCCTCCGAAGTTGGATGCGCAGCTCCGAAGCGCTCTCGAAGCTGCCCCTGTCGGTGATGGAGTAGACAATCACATAGGCGTCGCCCACCTGCATGCAGTGGTTGTGCAGCCCGTTGTCTTCTTCCGACAGCTGCAAGAAGAGGGGATGAGAGAGCGGTGCTCGCGAGAGGGGAAGGGTCTCCTTTGCCCTCCGCCCCGCCCCGAACCACGCCTAGCATCGTGAGCCAAAAGTGAGGGGAATAAATCTTGGCCTCCTTTTCTTGCTAGCGGTGGTGCAGTGGCCTCACAATCTGGGGGCTGTGAGTTCGATCCTAGGTAGAGGCAGATATTTCTCTCTCTGAGAATATAACAGCTGAATGTAACTCCGTACTGGTGACAGGAAGAGCAATGGGCCAGTAACGGGTATGTCAGTTCCATTCAGTTGCCCAGATTCCACCCCGATGCAAGGGATTATGGGGTCATTAAGAGGAAGTGTAGAATGAACCTTTTCTTGCTAGAACAAACTACAGGTAGCCCGCAAGTCACCCCTTTGGTTCAGTGACCGTTTGGAGTTACAACGGCCCTGGAAAAGGGGGCTTATGGCTGTTTTTAACACTCACGACCGCAGCAGCATTCCCACGCTCACGTGATCAAAATTCAGCCGCCTGGCAGAGAGCTCATATTTACGACGAGTACCTGTGTCCCATCACACAGGTGATGCGTTTGTGCAGGCTGCCAGGCGAGGAGAGGACCCAAATATACCCGTCACTTGATCACCTGGGCACAGGGGATTTCCCAGGACGCCACTGGCGCCGCTCAACTGAAGCGCTAAGAATTCATTTCGTTTCATTGAATTCATTTATTTCTTTCCTGACTTTATTATTATTATTTATAGAATTGATTGTCTCCTGGTGATTGGCCCAGAGTCACCCAGATGGCTTTCATGCATAAGGCGGGACTAGAACTCTCAGTCTCCTGGTGATTGGCCCAGAGTCACCCAGATGGCTTTCATGCCTAAGGCGGGACTAGAATTTACTGTCCCCTGGTGATTGGCCCAGAGTCACCCAACCAGCTTTCATGCCTAAGGCGGGACTAGAACTCACCGTCTCCTGGTGATTGGCCCAAAGCCACCCAGCCGGCTTTCATGCATAAGGCGGGACTAGAACTCACCGTCTCCTGGTGATTGGCCCAAAGCCACCCAGATGGCTTTCCTGCCTAAGGTGGGACTAGAATTCACTGTCTCCTGGTGATTGGCCCAGAGTCACCCAGATGGCTTTCATGCCTAAGGCGGGACTAGAACTCTCGGTCTCCTGGTGATTGGCCCAGAGTCACCCAACCAGCTTTCATGCGTAAGGCGGGACTAGAATTCACTGTCTCCTGGTGATTGGCCCAGAGTCACCCAGCCGGCTTTCATGCATAAGGCGGGACTAGAACTCACCGTCTCCTGGTGATTGGCCCAAAGCCACCCAGATGGCTTTCCTGCCTAAGGTGGGACTAGAATTCACTGTCTCCTGGTGATTGGCCCAGAGTCACCCAGATGGCTTTCATGCCTAAGGCGGGACTAGAACTCTCGGTCTCCTGGTGATTGGCCCAGAGTCACCCAACCAGCTTTCATGCGTAAGGCGGGACTAGAATTCACTGTCTCCTGGTGATTGGCCCAGAGTCACCCAACTGGCTTTCATGCCTAAGGTGGGACTAGAATTCACCGTCTCCTGGTGATTGGCCCAAAGTCACCCAGCCGGCTTTCGTGCCTAAGGCGGGACTAGAATTCACTGTCTCCTGGTGATTGGCCCAGAGTCACCCAGATGGCTTTCATGCCTAAGGCGGGACTAGAATTCACTGTCTCCTGGTGATTGGCCCAAAGTCACCCAGCTGGCTTTCATGGCTAAGGCGGGACTAGAATTCACTGTCTCCTGGTGATTGGCCCAGAGTCACCCAGATGGCTTTCGTGCCTAAGGCGGGACTAGAACTCTCAGTCTCCTGGTGATTGGCCCAGAGTCACCCAGCCGGCTTTCATGCCTAAGGCGGGACTAGAACTTACCGTCTCCTGGTGATTGGCCCAGAGTCACCCTACCGGCTTTCATGCATAAGGCAGGACTAGAACTCACCGTCTCCTGGTGATTGGCCCAAAGTCACCCAGC
>NC_045545.1:97800714-97823214 GCF_009769535.1 Thamnophis elegans | reverse complement strand
GAGACATGGAGGCTGCTTGGAAAGATGGTTTATTGTTGGACAGGGCCACATGGCTTGAGCCCTGAACAGAAAAGGGGATCACATGCTTCAGTGTTGGTGGAGAAGAAGAGAAGGGCTGAGGGAGGGGCTTGCTAGGCTTTTTATACCCTGTTCAGTCCCACCTCTCTGTTTCCTGTTCCTGTGTAAGAAATGTATTCTGATTGGTTGTCAGGCTCCCATGGGGCCGTGCAGGGGGCTACTCTCTAGGCTGTGATGAGTTCTCAGATGCCTTGTGGTCAGTTGAGTAAAGTTCCAACATTATCATGCCTTTACTCCCATCCCCCCCTGGGGCTGCAGTGGAGAAGTCTTTATTATGTAAAGTGACTAGCCTGGCCTTCTCAATGGCCCATTGACAAAGTGGGGATGGGCAGGAAGTTACAGGCAACTATTCTGTCTCTTAAAACATGTTTCTTTCTTTTCACATCCAGATAAATATTCTGCCTTTTCAATATTTCCTAGGATGTTTCATTTTTCTGGGAGAGGGCTGGGTGATAACTTCCCACATCTCCAAGGTCCCTTCCAGCCCTAAAACTCTATAACTTGATTGTTCTGCAAATGACAACTCTTCCTCTGACCTGGAAAGCCTTCGGTGTCCAAACTAGGGGGGAGGACGGGGCGGGACAGCAATCTTCCAAAATTTGAGGGGCTGCCACAAAGAAGAGGGGGGGCTTGTTTTCCAAAGCCCCCCGAAGGCATGAGAAGAAACAACAACGAATGGAAACTAATCAAGGAGAAAAATAACAGAATGACAGATTCAGAAGGGACCTTGGAGGTCATCTAGTCCAACCCCTCGCTCAGGCAGGAAACCCTACACCGTTTGAGACAAGTTGCTCGCCCAATCTCTTCTTCGAAAAATCCTGTTCTCCAAAGGACCAGAAACCAATCAAGGAGAGGAGCAATCTGGAACTAAGGAGGAATTTCCTGACAGTGAGGACAATTAACCAGTGGAACTGCCTGCTACCAGAAGTTGTGGCTGCTCCAACACTGAACATTTTTATAGCAATAGCAATAGCAGTAGACTTATATACCGCTTCATAAGGCTTTCAGCCCTCTCTAAGCGGTTTACAGAGTCAGCATATTGCCCCCAACAACAATCCGGGTCCTCATTTTATCCACCTCGGAAGGATGGAAGGCTGAGTCAACCCTGAGCCGGTGAGATTTGAACCGCCGAACTGCAGAACTGCAGTCAGCTGAAGTAGCCTGCAGTGCTGCATTTAACCACTGCGCCACCTCGGCTCTTTAGATCTTTAAAGAAGAGATTGCACAATCTGGAATGGTGTAGATAGTCCTTGATTTACAACAGTTCATTTTAATGCCTGTTGAAGAAAGCGACCCCTATGGGGGCAAGGCTCACTTAACAAATGTTTCACTTAGCAACATAAACTTTGGGCTCGATTGTGGTCATAACGTGAGGACTACCTGTATTGTGCTTCTCACATGCACAATGTATTTGTTTTTTTGTCCTTGGTCACAAAAGGGTTTCACAATTTAACACAGACACAAACAGAGAGATAAGGCCTTAGTACCTGGAATCTTGCATGCAGTTTTGGTCACCACACTATAAAAAAAGATGTGGAGACTCTAGAAAGAGTGCAGAGAAGAGCAAGAAAGAGGATTAGGGGACTGGAGGCTAAAACATATGAAGAACGGTTGCGGGAACTGGGTAGGTCTAGTTTAATGAAAAGAAGGACTAGGGGAGACCTGATAGCAGTCTTCCAATATCTCAGGGGTTGCCACAAAGAAGAGGGAGTCAAACTATTCTCCAAGGCACCCGATGGCTAGACAAGGAGTAATGGATGGAAACTGATCCAGGAGAGATTCAACCTAGAAATAAGGAGGAATTTTCTGACAGTGAGAACCATCAACCCATGGAAGAGAAGTTGCCTTCGGAAGTTGTGGGAGCTTCATCCCTGGAGGCTTTCAAGAAGAGACTGGACTGCCCTCTGTCAGAAAGGGTGCAGGGTCTCCTGCTTGGGTAGGGGGTTGGACTAGATGACCTACAAGGTCCCTTCCAACTCTGTTAATCTGTTAAAGAGTGGGTCAACCTATTCTCCAAGGCACCTGAAGGCCACACCTGGAATCTTGCATGCTGTTTTGGTCATCACACTATAAAAAAGATGCGGAGACTCTAGAAAGAGGGCAGAGAAGAGCAACCAGGATGATGAGGGGACTGGAGGCTCAAACATACGATGGACGGTTGCAGGAACTGGGTATGTCTAGTTTAATGAAAAGAAGGACCAGGGGAGACATGATAGCAGTCTTCCTACATCTCAGGGGTTGCCCCAAAGAAGAAGGAGTCAAGCTAGATGACCTTCAGGTTCCCTTCCAACTTTGTTAAATCTGAATCTACCTGAGATGATCAAAGCAGGCCTGGAGACTAAAAAATACGATGAACGGTCGCAGGTACTGGGCCTGGCTAGTCTAGGGAAGAGAAGGACCAGGGGAGACAGGAGAGCATCTACCAATATTTTGGGGGCTGCCCCAGAGAGGAGGGGGGTCAAGCTATTCTCCAAAGCCCCTGAAGGCCAGACAAGGAAGAATGGATGGAAACTGACCAAGGAGAGATTCAACCTAGAAATAAGGAGGGATTTAATGATAGTGAGAACAATCAACCGATGGAACAGAAGTTGCCTTCAGAAGTTGTGGGAGCTTCATCCCTTGAGGCTTTCAAGAAGAGCCTGGACTGCCATCTGTCAGAAATGGTGTAGGGTCTCCTGCTTGGGTAGGGGGTTGGACTAGATGACCTACAAGGTCCCTTCCAACTCTGTTAATCTGTTAAAGAGTGGGTCAACCTATTCTCCAAGGCACCTGAAGCCCAGACAAGGAAGAATGGATGGAAACTGACCAAGGAGAGATTCAACCTGGAAACAAGGAGGAATTTCCTGACAGTGAGAACCATCAACCCATGGAACAGAAGTTGCCTTCGGAAGTTGTGGGAGCTTCATCCCTGGAGGCTTTCAAGAAGAGACTGGACTGCCATCTGTTAGGAATGGTGCAGGGTCTCCTGCTTGGGCAGGGGGGGGTTGACTAGATGACCTCCAAGGTCCCTTCCCACCCTGTTCATCTGTAATTGTCAGAGAGAGAATGCCGATACAGCTAACCCTCAGCTGACAGGCATTCATGTAGTGACGCTTCAAACTCAAAACACCTCTGGAAAAACTGACTTACGACCATGTTTCAACTTACAACCATTGCAGCATCCTCCCCCCCCCCCCCCCCCCCACAGCCATGTGTCCAAAATTTGGGCCCTTGGCAACTTGGCATGTATTCACACAGCTTCCTTGGGGATCCCGGGATCCTCCATTGTTGCAACCTTCCAATGAACAAAATCAAGGGGGAAACCCGGATCCACTCAACGACCGCATGACCAATGGCACAACGGCAGCAATTCACTTAATAACGGTGGCAGGAGAGGCCGTAAAATAGGGCAGAGCTCCTGCCTCGCTTAGCGACGGAAATTTTGGGGACTCCCCTTGTGGTGGTGGTTCCAGCTGGTTCATGCATTTTTAAATTTATTTGCCAGGTTAGACAAAGGTGACAATTTTTTCTTGTGTTGGCCGCTCCCTCCCACAACGCACAACTCCCTGTCACCATGACACCCGCAGGGGTTACGCGGCATGAAACGACGCCTGTGTCTTTTGTCCCCTCCAAAGTCAGCTCCCGCTGAAAGCAAAATCTTGAATTTCTTGCACTGATCTCAGAAAACAGACGGGAGATACTTCCTTTAGGCTCCTTCCTTCCAATTCCTTATGACAACCATTACATGACTCACAAATTCCTTTATGCTTTTTTAGAAGGGAATTAGAATGGACTAGAGCTGGAAGGGACCTCAGAGGTCTTCTAGCCCAGCCCTCTGCTCAAGCAGGAGACCCTTACGGAATTACAGAATAACAAGAGTTGGAAGGGACCTTGGAGGTCTTCTAGTCCAACCCTCTGTTCAAGCAGAAGGCCCTTACAGAATAACAGAAGAGTTGGAAGGGACCTCGGAGGGCTTCTAGTCCAGCCCCCTGCTCAAGTAGGAGACCCTTACAGAATTACAGAATAACAGAGTTGGAAGGGACCTTGGAGGTCTTCTAGTCCAGCCCCCTGCTCAAGTAGGAGACCCTTACAGAATTACAGAATAACAGAAGAGTTGGAAGGGACCTCGGAGGGCTTCTAGTCCAGCCCCCTGCTCAAGTAGGAGACCCTTACAGAATTACAGAATAACAGAAGAGTTGGAAGGGACCTCGGAGGTCTTCTAGTCCAACCCCCTGCTCAAGCAGGAGACCCTTACAGAATTACAGAATAACAGAAGAGTTGGAAGGGACCTCGGAGGGCTTCTAGTCCAGCCCCCTGCTCAAGTAGGAGACCCTTACAGAATTACAGAATAACAGAGTTGGAAGGGACCTTGGAGGTCTTCTAGTCCAGCCCGCTACTCAAGCAAGTGAGCCTTACGGAATTACAGAATAACAGAGTTGGAAGGGACCTTGGAGGTCTTCTAGTCCAGCCCTCTGCTCAAGCAGGAGACCCTTACGGAATTACAGAATAACAAGAGTTGGAAGGGACCTTGGAGGTCTTCTAGTCCAACCCTCTGCTCAAGCAGAAGGCCCTTACAGAATAACAGAAGAGTTGGAAGGGACCTCGGAGGGCTTCTAGTCCAGCCCCCTGCTCAAGTAGGAGACCCTTACAGAATTACAGAATAACAGAGTTGGAAGGGACCTTGGAGGTCTTCTAGTCCAGCCCCCTGCTCAAGTAGGAGACCCTTACAGAATTACAGAATAACAGAAGAGTTGGAAGGGACCTCGGAGGGCTTCTAGTCCAGCCCCCTGCTCAAGTAGGAGACCCTTACAGAATTACAGAATAACAGAAGAGTTGGAAGGGACCTCGGAGGTCTTCTAGTCCAACCCCCTGCTCAAGCAGGAGACCCTTACAGAATTACAGAATAACAGAAGAGTTGGAAGGGACCTCGGAGGGCTTCTAGTCCAGCCCCCTGCTCAAGTAGGAGACCCTTACAGAATTACAGAATAACAGAGTTGGAAGGGACCTTGGAGGTCTTCTAGTCCAGCCCGCTACTCAAGCAAGTGAGCCTTACGGAATTACAGAATAACAGAGTTGGAAGGGACCTTGGAGGTCTTCTAGTCCAGCCCCCTGCTCAAGTAGGAGACCCTTACAGAATTACAGAATAACAGAAGAGTTGGAAGGGACCTCGGAGGGCTTCTAGTCCAACCCCCTACTCAAACAAGTGAGCCTTACAGAATTACAGAATAACAGAATTGTGAGGGACCTTGGAGGTCTTCTAGTCCAACCCTCTGCTCAAGCAGAAGGCCCTTACAGAATAACAGAAGAGTTGGAAGGGACCTCGGAGGTCTTCTAGTCCAACCCCCTACTCAAGCAAGTGAGCCTTACAGAATTACAGAATAACAGAGTTGTGAGGGACCTTGGAGGTCTTCTAGTCCAGCCCCCTGCTCAAGCAGGAGGCCTTTACAGAATGACAGAATAACAGAAGAGTTGGAAGGGACCTCTGAGGTCTTCTAGTCCAACCCCCTGCTCAGGCTCAGGCAGGAGACCCTACCAATGCAGACAGAGTGAAATAAAAGTATCACCAAGCCCATCGTCCTTTTGCGTCCTTCAGTGAGTTTTCTCTCTCTCTGTCTCTCTCTCTCTCTCTCTCTGAGTTTCTCTCTTTCTCCCTCTGTCTCTGTATCTCTCCCTCTTTCTCTCTGTGACTCTCTCTCTCTCTCTCTCTCTCTCTCTCTCTCCCTCCCCCTCCCTCCCTCCCTCTCCGGGTTGCAATCCAGCTCTGGTTTCTTGCCAGGGCACCAGTAACCCAACGCCGGGCAGGCTGGTTTCGCCAGCTCCCAGCTTCCAAAACACGGTTAAAAATTCAAAAAGGGAAGCGGTCTCCGATTGTCTCGCGCGGCATAAAGTTACACGCGCGTCCTGCAACCGCTGACCGCCTCCGACTTGCCTACCGGCCGCCTCCGGGAGCCCTGGGCTCTAGTAAGGCTCAGGGGGAAAGAGGCGAAGGTGCACCCGAGCATGTGCAAAGCGCAGCGCCCCGCTTTCCCACGGAGGGTTATTTCCCAAAGGGGGCCGCGCGCTTCGATTCTGGGAGTCTCTGATCCAGGCGTTTCCAAGCTTGGCTACCGTTAAGCCCGGTGGATTTGGAGAAGCCTTAAAAGTTAACAAATAACAAAGTTGGAAGGGGACCTTGTAGGTCATCTAGTCCAACCCCCAGCCCAAGCTGGAGATCCTACACTATCTCTGACAGAGGGCGGTCCAGTCTCTTCTTGAAAGCCTCCAGGGACGAAGCTCCCACGACTTCTCTTCCATGGGTTGATGGTCCTTCCAAAGCTGCCAAAATTAGAGACCCCCCGTTCTACTCTCTTCACTGGGGGTCCCGAATTCTCCCACCTCCCCAGAAACCTCGCTAAACGTGAGTCACGGGTGCGAAAGCTTTCCAAGGCACTTTGCATGGCCTCGGGGGTCCTCTCGCCTGCATTTGGGGGGGAAGGGGGGGCTCTAAAAGTCACGGGAGGGGCTCCCACTGGGGGAAGTCGTGCGCTACTCCACCTACTCCGGTGGCCGAGACCCCCCCCCCCCACGAGCCGCTTTCCAAAGTTTGGGGGTTGGGAGGGAAGCTGGCCGCGCCAGTCCCCGGCTTACCAGCTCGACGGGTCGCTCCCGGGGGTCTTCCGACCGTCCCTCCAACTTTGAGCGCCGTGTAGCCCGTCCGGTTTCATGGCGCAGCGGGGCAGGGCAGGCGGGGATCTTTTAAGCGGAGCGGAGGCGCCCCCGCCCCGTCGCAGCTGCGGGAGGGACACACCCCCTGCGGCCCAAATAGACCCCCCCCTCTCCTTCCCTTCCTCCCCCTCCCCGACGCCGCCCTTCCCAAAGAGGGCGAGAAGGGCGCAGCCAGACTGCTTCGCAAGGGGTCTCCAGGGGGGAAGCCGAACCCTGCAGGGCTGGGGGCTGCGGGGGGCCCTAGAACTGCGAACTGATGCCCTGCGGGCACATGTCTGGGTACCAGCCCCGTCTGCCATGGAGAAGACCCAGGTTGGCACTGGTTTCAGCTGCCTCCACTCGGAGCTGCCAAGCTGGTTTTCCTTAAGACACTCAAATTCCTTTCGGAAGGGGGAATAACAGAACCGAATAAGGAAGTTGGAGGGGACCTTAGAGGTCTTCTATCTAGTCCAACTCCCTGCTCAAGCAGGAGACAAATTCCAGACAAATGGATTGCCAGTCTCTTCTTGAAAGCCTCCAGTGATGAAGCACCGGCAACTTCTGGTGGCAAGCAGTCCCACTGGCTAATTGTCCTCACTGTCAGGAAGTTTCTCCTTAATTCCAAGTTGCTTCTCTCCTTGATTAGTTTCCATCCGTTGCTTCTTGTCCTGCTTCTATCTTTACAATTCATATTGTTTTGTTCTCTAGTATGATTTGATTGTTTATTAGTAACCTATGACTATCACTAAGTGTTGTATTTTATGATTCTTGATGAATGTATTGTTTTATTTTTATGTACACTGAGAGCATCTTCTGCACCAAAGACAAATTCCTTGTGTGTCCAATCACACTTGGCCAATTAAGAATTCTATTCCTATTCTATTCCTTATTCTATTCTATTCCTTCTACTATTCCTTAATTCTATCCATTCTATTCCTTATTCTATTCTATATTCTATTCCTTATTCTATATTCTATTCCTTCTACTATTCCTTAATTCTATTCTATCCATTCTATTCCTTATTCTATTCTATATTCTATTCTATTCCTTCTACTATTCCTTAATTCTATTCTATCCATTCTATTCCTTATTCTATTCTATATTCTATTATATTCCTTCTACTATTCCTTAATTCTATTCTATCCATTCTATTCCTTATTCTATTCTATATTCTATTCTATTCCTTATTCTATTCCTTCTACTATTCCTTAATTCTATTCTATCCATTCTATTCCTTATTCTATTCTATATTCTATTCTATTCCTTATTCTATTCTATATTCTATTCTATTCCTTCTACTGTTCCTTAATTCTATCCATTCTATTCCTTATTCTATTCTATATTCTATTCCTTATTCTATTCTATATTCTATTCTATTCCTTCTACTATTCCTTAATTCTATTCTATCCATTCTATTCCTTATTCTATTCTATATTCTATTCTATTCCTTATTCTATTCTATATTCTATTCTATTCCTTATTCTATTCCTTCTACTATTCCTTAATTCTATTCTATCTATTCTATTCCTTATTCTATTCTATATTCTATTCTATTCCTTCTACTATTCCTTAATTCTATCCATTCTATTCCTTATTCTATTCTATATTCTATTCCTTATTCTATATTCTATTCTATATTCTATTCCTTATTCTATATTCTATTCTATTCCTTCTACTATTCCTTAATTCTAGTCTATATTCTATTCTATTCCTTCTACTATTCCTTAATTCTATCCATTCTATTCCTTATTCTATTCTATATTCTATTCCTTATTCTATATTCTATTCTATTCCTTCTACTATTCCTTAATTCTATTCTATCCATTCTATTCCTTATTCTATTCTATTCCTTATTTTATTCTATTCCCTCTTCTATCCTATCCTATCCCATTCCATTTCTATTCTAGTGCTTTGGAAAATAAGTCGACCCCCCCCTTTTTTCCTTGTGGCAGCCCCTCAAATCCTGGAAGACTGCTATCCTGTCACCCCCACCCCCTCCAACTCTGTTATTCCGTATTTGGGGTCCAGATGGCTCCCTGGAGTGTTCAGAGGACCACAGGACCAAGGTGGAACTGTGAGAACGGATTTAATGAGAGCAGCAGATGCTCAGCGATGCCCAAGTTCAGCCCTCCATTGCAATGTTGATACTTAACCAGGACTTTCTGTCCCAATCCCAATGTGGAATTTCTCAGGGAAATGTGCATTTTTTTTTAAAAAAAGATCCATTTGTTTTTATTCCGATTTCACTCAGAACAAGGTAATTCTGGAATTAAGCCTTTCTCCTGGCTGTGCCTGGCCAATGAACACTGCAGGTGAAGCCCGAACGTATGACCCAAACGGACAAGAATTATCTGCATTTACATTTATTTGTATTTATTGATTTGCTACCTGACTTCATTGGGTTTTTTTAAAAAAATAAACTCCCACGGGAGGTAGTCCTCAATGTACAACCACATGAGCCTAACATTTCCATTGCTAACGAGAAAGTTGCTTTTGAATGGTCAAAAATGACTGGTTGTAAGTTGAGGACTATCTGAACAGCCCCAGAGCTGCCCAGTTATGAAAATTTTGCATGTGCTCCATTTTTTTTTTTAAACTTTTCATCTGCGTTTCTCTTTCTACACCCCTTCAGGCTGAAAGCTTCGTGTCTTTCTCTCCAAGGAGACGTATGTCATGATTTGAACTGGAGTCCTTAATACAAGAGTTGCTTTGATGTAAAATGGTTATCAAATAGAATGAGCAGGAAGGGACACAGGAGGTCTTCTAGTCCAGCCCCCAGCTCAAGCAGGAGAAGTTAAGTCTCTTCTTGAAAACCTCCAGTGATGGAGAACCCACAACTTCAGGTGGCAAGCTGTTCCACTGGTTAATTGTTCTCACTGTTAGGAAGTTTCTCCTTAGCTCCAAGCTGCTTCTCTCTTTGATTATTTAGAATGGAGTTGGAAGAGACCTTGGAGGTCTTCTAGTCCAGCCCCCTGCTCAAGTAGGAGACCCTATAAAATTTCCAATCTCTTCTTAAAGACCTCCAGGGATGAAGCACCCACAGCTTCTGGTGGCCAGCTGTTCCACTGGTTAATTGTCCTCACTGTTAGGAAGTTTCTCCTTAGTTCCAGGCTGCTTCTCTGCTTGATTAGTTTCCATCCATTGTTTCTTGTCCTGCCTTCTTTGGTGCTTTGGGAAATAAATTGACTCCCTCTTCTTTGGGGCAGCCCCTGAGACATTGGAGGACTGCTATCATGTCTCCCCTGGTCCTTCTTTTCTCTAGATTGGCCAAACCTAAATCCTGCAGCCGTTCTTCCTATGTTTTGGTCTCCAGGCTTTTGATCCCCTTAGTTGCTCTTCTCCTAACTTTTTCCAAAGTCTCAACATCTTATTTTTTTGTAATATGATGACCAAAATTGGATAGTTGTGGGTTGTGTTAAATGTAAGCGCAGAGTTGTGACCAGTCACTTAACAAGACACCTTTGATGCCATTTGTCTCCACCTAGTGGTGAATTCGGAGGCTGGAATGAAAAAAAAACACCTGGATCCATTCTTTCTCACAAATGTGTTACTGGCGTAACCAACAGCAGTGATTCACGTAACAGACACGGCAAGGAACGGTGTAGAAATGGGGAAAAACTCATTTAACAACGGTCTTGCTTAGCAACAGAAATAAGAATGTTAATAGAGTTGGAAGGGACCTTGTGGGTCATCTAGTCCAACCCCCTGCTCAAGCAGGAGACCCTATGCCATTCCAGACAAATGGATTGCCAGTCTCTTCTTGAAAGCCTCCAGTGATGAAGCACCGGCAACTTCTGGTGGCCAGCAGTCCCACTGGCTAATTGTCCTCACTGTTAGGAAGTTTCTCCTTAATTCCAAGTTGCTTCTCTCCTTGATTAGTTTCCATCCGTTGCTTCTTGTCCTGCTTGTATCTTTACAATTCATATTGTTTTGTTTTCTAGCAGGAGACCCTAGGCTATCTCTGACCGATGGCAGCCCAGTCTCTTCTTGAAAGCCTCCAGGGATGAAGCTCCCACACCTTCCGAAGGCAACTTCTGTTCCATCGGTTGATGGTTCTCACTGTCAGGAAATTCCTCCTTATTTCCAGGTTGAATCTCTCCTTGATCAGTTTCCATCCATTCTTCCTTGTTTGGCCTTCAGGTGCTTTGGAGAATAGCTTGACCCCCTTCCTCTCTGGGGCAGCCCCCAAAATATTGGTAGATGCTCTCCTGTCTCCCCTGGTCCTTCTCTTCCCTAGACTAGCCAGGCCCAGTTCCTGCAACCTTCCATCGTATGTTTTAGTCTCCAGGCCTGCTTTGATCATCTCAGATAGATTCAGATTAACAAAGTTGGAAGGGAACCTGAAGGTCATCTAGCCCAACCCATCACCCAAGCAGACCCTACACCATTTCTGACCGATGGCAGTCCAATCTCTTCTTGAAAGCCCCCAGGGATGAAGCTCCCACAACTTCCGAAGGCAACTTCTGTTCCATGGGTGGATGGTTCTCACCGTCAGAAAGTTTCTCCTTATTTCCAGGTTGAATCTCTCCTTGGTCAGTTTCCATCCATTCTTCCTTGTCTGGCATTTGGGGGCTTTGGAGAATAGCTTGACCCCCCCCCCGTCTCTGGGGCAGCCCCTCAAATATTAGTAGATGCTCTCCTGCCTCCCCTGGTCCTTCTCTTCCCTAGATTAGCCAGGCCCAGTTCCTGCAACCGTCCATCGTATATTTTAGTCTCCAGGCCTGCTTTGATCATCTCAGGTAGATTCAGATTTAACAAAGCTGGAAGGGAACTTGAAGGTCATCTAGTCCAACCCCTCTCCCAAGCAGACCCTACACCATTTCTGACAGATGGAAATCCAGTCTCTTCTTGAAAGCCCCCAGGGATGAAGCTCCCACAACGTCCGAAGGGAACTTCTGTTCCTTTGGTTGATAGTTCTCACTGTCAGAAAGTTTCTCCTTATTTCCAGGTTGAATCTCTCCTTATTCGGTTTCCATCCATTCTTCCTTGTCTGGCCTTCAGGTGCTTTGTGGAATAGCTGGACCCCCTCCTCTCTGTGGCAGCCCCTCCAATATTAGAAGATGCTCTCCTGTCTCCCCTGGTCCTTCTCTTCCCTAGACTAGCCTTGCCCAGTTCCTGCAACCATTCATCGGATGTTTTAGTCTCCAGGCCTGCTTTGATCATCTCAGGTAGATTCAGATTAACAAAGTTGGAAGAGACCCTGTAAGTCATCTAGTCCAACCCGTAGCCCATACAGGAGACCCTACACCCTTTCTGACAGATGGCAGCCCAGTCTCTTCTTGAAAGCCTCCAGGGATGAAGCTCCCACAACTTCCGAAGGCAACTTCTGTTCCATCCTCCTTATTTCCAGGTTGAATCTCTCGTTCAGTTTCCATCCATTGATCCTTCTCTGGCCTTTGGATGCTTTGGAGAATAGCTTGACCCCTTCCTCTCTGGGGCAACCCCTCAAATATTGGAAGATGCTCTCCTGTCTCCCCTGGTCCTTCTTTTCATTAAACTAGCCAGGCCCAGTTCCTGCAACCGTTCTTCGTACGTTTTAGCCTCCAGTTCCCTCTTCATCCTGGCTGCTCTTCTCTGCGCTCTTTGTTGGGCTGAACTGTGGTCATAAGCCGAGGACTATTATATGCCCTTCCATGCCGGGCTGAATTTAAAAGGCTGCCTGCTTTACAGGTAATGCTCGACTTACAACAGTCCATTTAGCGACCATTCATAGTTTACAACGGCATTGAGAAAAAGTGACTTGTGATTGTTTTTCACAAGTGTGACCTTTGGGATCAAAATTCAGCCGCTTGGCAACGGACTCACATTGCTGTGTCCGAGATCACGTGATCCCCTTTTGCGATCTCCTGAATAGCAAAGCCAATTGGAGGAAGCCAGGATCCCGTAACAACCGTGCTCCTAACTTGGACGGCGGTGATTCCCTTAATAACTCTGGCAAGGTAGGTCGTAAAATGGAACAAAACTCCCTCGACAAAATGTCTCACTCTCCTCAGCGTCGAGCTAAGTTCAATGTAAAGACGTTATCAATTTTTTATTCTTTTTTTTCAATATATTTTAGACTGTTTTTTGATAAAAATCTATACCGTGTACGGGTTCTGGGAAGTCGGGGGAGGGAAGGCTGGGGGGGGGGTGTTGGGGGGAGGGGGGGAGGGACATATATCAGGTTTGACGAGACGTGTTAGATTTTAATGTAATTTGACTCCACATGTAAACTGTCTTCTCTTATATTTTCATTACTATTAGTATCATTGTTTTTTCTTTAAAACTAGGATATGTTAAGCATATTGATATGAAGCGGAAATACACCAATGAGAGGAAGAGTGGGAAGCAGAGGAGAAAGATGGGAAGAGAGGGATAGGAGAGAGGGGAAGGGGGGAAGATGAGGAGGAGAAGGCAGAGTGGAATGAAGAGAGAGGAGAAGGAGAAAGGAAGGGGAAGTAGAGTAGGAAAGGATGATGGAGGGAAGAAAGGAGGTAGGAGAGAGGCAGAAGAAAGAGGTGTATGGAGAGCAGAAGAGCTAATAATGGGTTTTTATCTTTCTGGGCGTTGATGGCAAGATGAATTAATGTAATTAATAATACAACATGATATTGACTATGTAATGGTATACATGTGATTGTATGTTATGTAAATGGAAAATAAAAACTTTCTATGGATATGGAAGCATAAATACCATCAACATAGATTGAAGTTTGCTCAGAAGCGGAAAGACACCAATGGGAGGAAGAGTGAGAAACAGAGGAGAGAAGAAAGATAGGAAGAGAGGGATAGGAGAGAGGAAGAGTGGGAAACAGAAGGGAGAAGAAAGATGGGAAGAGAGGGATAGGAGAGAGGAAGAGTGGGAAACAGAAGGGAGAAGAAAGATGGGAAGAGAGGGATAGGAGAGAGGAAGAGTGGGAAACAGAGGAGAGAAGAAAGATGGGAAGAGAGAGATAGGAGAGAGGGTAAGGGGGGAATATGAGGAGGATAAGGAGGAGTGGAATGAAGAGAGAGGAGAAGGAGAAAGGAAGGGGAAGTAGAGTAGGAAAGGATGATGGAGGGAAGAAAGGAGGTAGGAGAGAGGCAGAAGAAAGAGGTGTATGGAGAGCAGAAGAGCTAATAATGGGTTTTTATCTTTCTGGGCATTGTTGACAAGAGGAACTGATGTAATTATCTTTTAATACTATATGATACTGGCTATGTATAGTATACATGTGATTGTATGTTATGAAAATGGAAATAAATTTTTTTTAAAAAATGTCTCACTCAACCACAGAAATGCCGAGGTCAATTTGGGGGTCGTAAGTCGAGGACTAGCTGTATAAGAAAGCAGGGGATCCTGGTCACTGATCCTTCCGCCACAGCCTTGACTCCACATGTGCTATCGGGGTGCAACGAGGAAAACAGAGCATTTGTTTTTGGGGTGCTCCAACCATAAACCCCACCACCACTCAGTCCGATAAAGGCTGCCTTTAATAGAGGAAATGAAAACCCCCGATATATTTGATTGAGGAAATTTGAAGATTTGGCTAGGCTCAGGCCAGGAGGCCGCACCCAATCCGGGTCAAACACAGCCGAACTCAACCGACAATGGAGGCCAAGGAGGTTTTGGCAGTCAAGGTGTGTGCTCCCCGCTTCCTTTCGGGTGACTACAAGGGGAAATCATCGGTCGGGATGTCCAGAACGACTTCCATGTCTGGGGTGCATCTGGGGGGGGTGAGAGGGAGAGAAGCAGGCATGAGATTACGCGTAGAATTAAAAAAACAGTCACCGGGAGAGGGACTTTCGAGTCCTAGGGGACAATCGCTTAAAACACGAGCCAGCCGTGCGCGGCAGCAGCCAAAAAAGCGAATACGATCCTGGGTTGTATAAACATAGAATCAAAATCACGTGAAGTATTATTACTACTGCTTTAGTAAGGCCACACCTGGAATATTCTGCATCCAGTTTTGGTCACTACGTTACAAAAAAGATGTTGAGAGACTTTGGAAAAAGTTCAGAGAAGAGCAACTGAGCAGCCAAAAAGAAAGAAAGAGGGGGGGAGAAGAGAAAGAAGGAGAAGAAAAAGGAGAAGGAAGGAAGGAAGGAAGGAAAGGAAGGAAGGAAGGAAGGAAGGAAGGAAGGAAGGAAGGAAGGAAGGAGAGTAGCAGCCAAAAAAAATAATATGATCCTGGGTTGTATAAACATAGAATCAAAATCACGTGAAGTATTACTACTGCTTTATAAAGCCTTAGTGAGGCGACACCTGGAATATTCTGCATCCAGTTTTGGTCACCACGTTACAAAAAAGATGTTGAGAGACTTTGGAAAAAGTTCAGAGAAGAGCAACAGGAGCAGCCAAAAAAAAAGAGAGAGGGGAAGAGGAAGAAGGAGGAGAAGGAGAAAGAAAGGAAGGAAGGAAGGAAGAGAAAGAAAGAAAGAAAGAAAGAAAGAAAGAAAGAGTAGCAGCCAAAAAAAATAATACGATCCTTGGTTGTATAAACATAGAATCAAAATCACGTGAAGTATTAGCACCGCTTTAGAAATCCTTCGTAAGGCCACACCTGGAATATTCTGCATCCAGTTTTGGTCACCACGTTACAAAAAAGATGTTGAGAGACTTTGGAAAAAGTTCAGAGAAGAGCAACAGGAGCAGCCAAAAAGAAAGAAAGAGGGGGGGAGAAGAGAAAGAAGGAGAAGTAAAAGGAGAAGAAAGAAAGAAAGAAAGAAGGAAGGAAGGAAGGAAAGAAAGAAAGAAAGAAAGAAAGGAAGAAAGGAAGGAAGGAAGGAAGAAGAGTAGCAGCCAAATATAATAATACGATCCTTGGTTGTATAAACATAGAATCAAAATCACGTGAAGTATTACTACTGCTTTATAAAGCCTTAGTAAGGCCACACCTGGAATATTCTGCATCCAGTTTTAGTCACCATGTTACAAAAAAGATGTTGGGACTTTAGAGAAAGTCTAAAGATGATCAAAGACCTGGAGACAAAAACCGTGGCACGACATAACCGCAAACGTCAAAAGCGCGCCGACAAAACCGCGGCGCTAAAACCGCGATGTCAAAAGCGCGCCGACAACAGCGCACCGACAGAAGCGCGATTTAAGTTAAGGTAAGGTTTAGGGTTAGGTTTAGGGTTAGGTTTAGGGTTAGGTTTAAGTTTAGGGTTATTTTTAGGGTTATGTTACAGCGCGCTTCTGTCGGCGCGCTGTTGTCAGCGCGCTTCAGCGCTCATTCGTCTCCGTGGTTTTGACGGCGCGGTTTTGTCACCGCGCTTTAGTCACACGCGCTTTTGTCATACGCGCATTTGTGGTGAAACCGACAAAAACATCCAAAGGACGGTTGCAGGATTTAGGTTTCCCTACTTTAATGAAAAGCAGGACTAGGGGTGACATGATAGCTGCTAATATTTGAGGGGCTGCCCCAAACAAGAGGAGGGGGTTCAACTTATTCTCCAAAGACCCTGAAGGCAGGACAAGAAACAACGGATGGAAACGGATCAAGGAGAGAAGCAACATGGAACTAAGGAGGAATTTCCCGACAGTGAGGACAACGCAGTGGAAGTTGTGAATGCTTCAATACTGGAGGTTAGGTAACTCTAACCCTAACCCTAACCCTTGGGTGGGTGGGGGGTCGGTCTAGATGACCTACAAGTCCCTTAACCAGTGGAACTGCTTGCCACCAGAAGTTTTGGGCACTCCATCACTGGAGGTTTTCAAGAAGAGATCGGACAGCCATTTGTCTGAAAAGTTATGGGGGTCTCCTGCTTGAGCAGGGGGCTGGACTAGAAGACCTCCGAGGTCCCTTCCAACTCCTGTTATTCTGCAATTCTGTAAGGGTCTCCTGCTTGAGCAGGGGGCTGGACTAGATGACCTCCAAGGTCCCTTCCAACTCTTGTTATTCTGTCATTCTGTAAGGGTCTCCTGCTTGAGCAGGGGGTTGGACTAGAAGACCTCCAAGATCCCTTCCAACTCTTGTTATTCTGTCATTCTGTAAGGGTCTCCTGCTTGAGCAGGGGGCTGGACTAGATGACCTCCAAGGTCCCTTCCAACTCTTGTTATTCTGTCATTCTGTAAGGGTCTCCTGCTTGAGGAGGGGGTTGGACTAGAAGACCTCCAAGATCCCTTCCAACTCTTGTTATTCTGCAATTCTGTAAGGGTCTCCTGCTTGAGCAGGGGGCTGGACTAGAAGACCTCCAAGATCCCTTCCAACTCTTGTTATTCTGCAATTCTGTAAGGGTCTCCTGCTTGAGCAGGGGGTTGGACTAGAAGACCTCCAAGATCCCTTCCAACTCTTGTTATTCTGTCATTCTGTAAGGGTCTCCTGCTTGAGCAGGGGGCTGGACTAGATGACCTCCAAGGTCCCTTCCAACTCTTGTTATTCTGTAATTCTGTAAGGGTCTCCTGCTTGAGCAGGGGGTTGGACTAGAAGACCTCCAAGATCCCTTCCAACTCTTGTTATTCTGTCATTCTGTAAGGGTCTCCTGCTTGAGCAGGGGGCTGGACTAGAAGACCTCCAAGGTCCCTTCCAACTCTTGTTATTCTGTCATTCTGTAAGGGTCTCCTGCTTGAGCAGGGGGTTGGACTAGAAGACCTCCAAGATCCCTTCCAGCTCGTTAATTCTATTCTACACCACTTACATCAAAGGAATACAGCAGTGTAGTATGAAATGGGGTTGGACTAGAAGACCTCACGGGTCCCTCCCAGCACTATTCTGATTGATTGATCCACACTAGGAAATGCGGAGAGGTGAAAGATGCTACCCCCAAGACCGTGCGGGGCAGGAAGTTAGCCATCGGAACTATGAACCCAGGTCGTAAGCACAGGTCGTCCTCGACTTACGACTGCAGTTGAGCCCAAAATTTCTGTGGCTAACCGGGAGAATGGAGAAGTGAATTTGGACCTGTTTTACGACCTCCCTTCCACCGCTGTTACATGAACCGCTGCAGTAATTAAGTTAGAAACACGGTTGTTAAGTGAATCCAGCTTCCCCATTGACTTGGCTTGTCAGAAGGTTGCCAAAGGGGATCGTCATAAATATGAATCAGTTGCCAAGGGTCTGAATTTTGATCATGTAATCATGCTGCAACGGTCGTTAACTAAGGAAAAATGGTCCCAAGTCCCTTTTTTCAGTGCCTTCATAACTGAATGGTCACTAAGTGAAGTGTTGTAAGTCGAGGACTACTGTATGTATACATTATGGGTCCCTAGTATGCCTTATGAGATGCTTATGCATTATATTTACCATCATCTCCTTTTAATGACCCCATAAGTCCTTGCAGGGTGGACAACTGGGCAACTAAATGGAGCTGAGGGTTTACTGGCCGGATGCTATACCAGACGCCAATGAGGAGTTTTGTTCAGCAGATATATTCTCACGCTCAGAGAGAAAAATATCTGCCTCTGCCTAGGATTGAACTCACAGCCTCCAGATTGTCAGGCGAGAATTCCGCCTCTAGGCCACTGCAACGCTCCATGCTTACGCATTCCACTCCCGTCTTTTAAATCCCAGGTTGCCACTGACTGCACCCTTTCCAACTCTAAACAGTCGCTAAGCGGCCGGTCGTATGCTGAAAACCATCGGTATACACTTCTGGGTTTCCCGTTTCTCCCCCCCCCCACCTCGCTGCAAGCAACCCGTGCGGCAGTAGTAGATTCCAGATCCCGTCACTATCGGTAAGCTGCGACGAGGCCGGGCGTCCTCGGCGGGTATGCGCGCTGTACATGCATGCTCACGCCACCGCCCAGCGACACTCAACTACTCGGCAGAGGTTGCGCAGGCGCCACATGCTGTGCACAATTGGCCCGTTTCCCTCAAAAAGCGGTAAGGAACGCAGGTGGGCAGGCGGGCGGGTGGTAGCTGCTGCTCCCAGCTACCACCGGTACACCCATACCAGGCCGTACCCCCCCCCCACAGAGCCCACCGTGACCCGACAAAAGGGCAAACGACAAAACCACGCCCGACTAAACTGCGTCACTAAAACCGCGACGTCATCAACACGGCGACAACAGCACGGCGACCACAGCGCGGAGACAGAAGGGCGCTTTACAACAGCGCATCGACAGAAAGCCGATTTAACTTAAGGTAAGGGTTAGGTTTAGGGTTAGGTTTAGGGTTAGGGTTAGGTTTAGTTATACAGCGCGCTTCTGTCGCCGCGCTGTTGTCGGCGCGATTCAGCGCTCATTCGTCGGAGCGCTTTAGAACACGCGGTTTTGTCACCGCGGTTTTAGTCGGGCGCGGTTTTGTCGTTCGCCCTTTTGTCGGTGAACCGGAGCCCACCACTGCCGTGCGGCTGCATGAGAAAGAACGTGAAGGTGCAAAGGGAGGGGCAATACTTGGGCCGGCGCAGGAGGACGTCCGGGAAGATGATGTTGTAGGGATCCTCCAGGGAGTGATGCAGGGTGATGATGCTCTTCTGCAGCTCCGTCACTTCTTCCACCAGGTCGTCGATCACCTGCGAAGGGAGGCGGGGCCAGAGGTTCAGAATCTCCCACTCCCGGCTCCTCCTGCATGGAGTTTGCAACACGGATGGCCTCCAGGGCCCCTATTTCAAGTAGTCCTCCACTTAAGGTCAAGGTATTCCCCTCGCACAAATGTGCTAGTCGTTCCCGACTCTAGGGGGCAGTGCTCATCTCCGTTTCAAAGCCGAAGAGCCAGCGCTGTCCGAAGACGCCTCCGTGGTCATGTGGCCGGCATGACTCAATGCTGAAGGCACACGGAACGCTGTTCCCTTCCCACCAAAGGTGGTTCCTATTTTTCTACTTGCACTTTTTACGTGCTTTCGAACTGCTAGGTTGGCAGAAGCTGGGACGAGTCACGGGAGCTCACTCCGTTACGGGGCTCTAGGGATTCGAACCGCCGGACTGCCGACCTTTCGGATCGACAAGCTCAGCGTCTTAGCCCCTGAGCCGCCGCGTCTCATGTCCTTGACTTACAACTGTTCAAGAGCACCGGAAAAAGGGACTCGGGACCGTTTTCCACACTTACGACCGTGGCGGCATCCCCCGTAGTCGCTAAATCAAAATCCGGAGACGCTTGGCAACTGACTGACTCGCATTTAGGACGGTTGCAGTGTTTTTTTCACGAATCACGGCTGTCGTTAAAAGCTAGTTGCAAAGTGAATCCAGCTTGCAAAAGAGGATTGTGTGATCCCCGGGAGATGGCGGCCGTCATAAATACAAGTCCGTCGCCAAACGTATTTTTCACACGACCACGGAGATGCTGCAACGGTCGTAAGGGTGGAAAAAAGGCCGTAAGCCGCTTTTTTTGGGGGGGGGGTGCTGTTGTAACTTTGGAACAGTCACTAAATGAAGTGTTGTAACTCAAGGACTGCTTGTCTCGCAAAGACCTCCATTCAGGACTTCTCTTTGCCCTCCATACGGGACAGTTTCTAGCGGCCACGGAACCTCCTGGAAGGTTATCCCGCGGGAAAGGAGGCCACCAGGGGATCAAGAGAAGCCAGCTCAATTAACTGGCTGCGATTCCCCGATTTCCTTGCCTCCTTTTGCACGTCGATCTGTCTTCTCAGCTCCGTGTTGTTCCGGTGCATCTGCTCCAGTCCGTCCTGGTACTGCAAGAGCTTTTTCTAGGACGACAAAAAGGAACGACAAAATTAAGGCTTCAGAGAGGGATCTTGGAGCCTTAGTGGACAGCCAGCTAAATAGGAGCCAGCCGTGTGCAGCGGCAGCCGAAAAACCCAATACAATCCTCAGTTGCATTAACAGAGGGATACAATCAAGATCAAGGGAGGCACTAACACCACTCTATAAAGCCTTAGTAAGGACACACCTAGGATAATGCATCCAGTTTTGGTCACCACACTATAAAAAAGAGGTGAAGACTCTAGAAAGAGGGCAGAGAAGAGCAACCAGGACGATGAGGGGACTGGAGGCAAAAACATACGAAGAACGGTTGCAGGAACTGGGCATGGCTGATCTAGGGAAGAGAAGGACCAGGGGAGACAGGAGAGCATCTTCCAATATTGGAGGGGTTGCCCCAGAGAGGAGGAGGGGGTCAAGCTATTCTCCAAAGCCCCCAAAGGCCAGAGAAGGATCAATGGATGGAAACTGACCAAGGAGAGATTCAACCTGGAAATAAGGAGGAATTTCCTGACAGTGAGAACCATCAACCCATGGAACAGAAGTTGTGGGAGCTTCATCACTGGAGGCTTTCAAGAAGAGACTGGAATGGTGTCAGAAATGGTATAGGGTCTCCTGCTTGGGAGGGGGGGTTGGACTAGATGACCTATAAGGTCCCTTCCAACTCTGTTAATCTGAATCTATCTAAGATTATCAAAGGCCTGGAGACTAAAACCTACGATGGACGGTTGCAGGAACTGGGCCTGGCTAGTCTAGAGAAGAAAAGGACCAGGGGAGACAGGAGAGCATCTTCCAATATTGGAGGGGCTGCCCCAGAGAGGAGGAGGAAGCTATTCCCCAAAGCCCCCGAAGGCCAAACAAGGAAGAATGGATGGAAACTGACCAAGGAGAGAAGCTACTGAAAATTATTAATTTCTAACCTTCCAAATTGGAGTTACTCTACTTAGCAACATAAATTTGAAGCGCTCCATTGCGGTCGTAAGTCGAGGACAGAGAGGAAGGGGGTCAAGCTATTCTCCAAAGCACCTGAAGGGCAGAGAAGGGAAAATGGATGGAAACTGATCCAGGAGAGATTCAGCCTGGAAATAAGGAGGAATTTTCTGACAGTGAGAACAATCCACCCATGGAACAGAAGTTGCCTTTGGAAGTTATGGGAGCTTCATCCCTGGAGGCTTTCAAGAAGAGACTGGATTTTCATCTGTCAGAAAGGGTGTAGGGTCTCCTGCATGGGGGGGAGGGGGTTGGACTAGATGACCTGCAAGGTCCCTCCCAACTCTGTTAGTCCAACCCCCTGCCCAATCAAGGCGTCAAGAATAGAGCTGGAAGGGACTTTGGAGGTCTTCTAGTCCAACCCTCTGCTCAAGGAGGAGACCCCATAATATATACTATCCAGGAGAATAAAGGCTGTCCGGCCTCTCCCCTTCCAGTCAGCTAGAACTGAAGAAGCTTCTTGGGATGAGAAGTGAAACGTTTTCAAAGGGGGGAAAAAAAATACAGAAGAAAGTCTTTTGACGGGGGGGGGGGGTGTGGGGGGGAGAAGGTGCCACAGGGGCCAGTCAGAGCGATGTCCACTCACATCGGCCACAGAATGCAGAATGCGCTCCTGCTCGTCTCTGGCTTTTTTGGTTAAGGTATCCAGGAAGCGCCTGGCCAGATCTTCGGTGTCTTCCAATTCATCCTGGAGAAGGCAGAACAGCGGGAAAGGGGGGAGGGGGGTCTTTAAAGAAGGGTCCAAGGACCCCACGCCCCCATCCCACCCCACCCTTGAGACTGGGGGCCTGGGAAGGACATCCCCCCCAATCCACCCCCGCCCACCTGCTGCTCCTCGTTCAGGTTCCGGATGGTGCGCAGAAGGGAGGCGATCTGGACGGCCTTCAGGGGATACTCCTTGTCCATGTAGGATCGAAGGACGTTGACCTCTTCCTGCATGGTATGTACCCGGGTGTCCACCCGTGTCAGCTCCTGGTTCAGTTCTGGAAGAGGAGAGAACCTCAATGGTCACTTTTTTTTTTACTGGGAACAGGCGGGCGCTCATGAAAAGACGGAGCTCTGATGCCCGCTCGCCAAAGCAAATAGCCACAGGGCTTGGACTTAGAGGCTGCTTCACAGGGCAGTTTACACAGGCAGTTTACACAGGCAGCCTATTGAGAGAGAGAGAGAAAGAGAGAGAGAGAGAGAGAGAGAGAGAGAGGGAGGGAGGG